>NC_088317.1:1501527-1801832 GCF_910592395.1 Lineus longissimus
CTGAGATGTTTCTTTGTGGTGGTGTGAAGAGCTCGGAGTGGTTGAACCCGCAGGCCAGGACCTGTATAGCTGTAACCACGAGTTGGGTCACCTTTCAACAGCTGCCTCTTGTGGAGAGATGTTTACACTTACATTAGCCCTTACAGAATGGAAATTCTTTCAAAATGTAATTCCACCTGTTATAAGGACCTATTGATGGTGGAAAGTTGCTCTTATGAATTTCACGCACCAAGTTAACGGTTGAATGATGGGGTCAGTCGGCAGAGCGGCAGAGCGGGTCGTAAATTGTTATCTCTGCTCAGAATAAAAGTAGCTATATACAATTTTATTACAAGACTGAAAGGTTAGCTGCGATTATTGTTTGCTTTTTAATAGCTTGATATAGATTTAGTCAGAAAGAAAATTATCGACAAAACAATCCAGTTATTGATTCTGTCGCGAGCAAGCATTATCTGACGAAGGTCGTCAGTTAGCCCAGCCCGTCGGGTGCAGTCGTGGAAAGTCGGCGTAGAGTGATGGCCTCACTGTCAGCTTGTCGAGTGTCATGTCCCGGTGTAACATCTGTGGTTGTTCCCCATGTTTCAGTGTTTCCAAACAATAGGCAGCTAGAGAGACCATGATTTTTCAAAAGGGGGGATACACAGAAATACTCGTCAATCTATTTTTGAGCGTTCCCAAACAATGAGGGGAAACACTCAAAAACAGAAACACTCAAAAACATTACACCGGCTTGGCCTATTGTGTCGATTTGCTAGAAATAAAAAAACGGTCTTGCATGGGTGCAACTAGAGTATTTCAATTCAGACTCCCGATGGACGGCACAGAGCGGTATTTACAGTATTATTTACATGTATATGACTAGGCCCTGATGAGAAGTGGCATCATGCACATGCAGCATGTACATATTTGGTACACTAATACCACAAGGTAAGACATCTTAACTAATTTACCATAGCATGAAAATGTGCACGATCATGCAAAATACAACATCTGAAGGACATGCATTGATATTTTCTGACAACTTATGTTGAAATCGATCTCAGTTGGGGCAAAGGTGTATACGATTTCGCGCCGATATTTGTTACCTGTGGTTCCGGCTCTTTATCATGCTTGTGGCAGAATTGCCGCGAAACATAAAAGAGGGGGTCTGCCACCTGCACCCTGGCACTCGCATCTCGAAGTTTCGGCCTCACAACATTCGGACCTGAGCTGTTACCCCGTCTTCAGGCAACCTTTCGCCAAAGATAACCACTCACGACAACTCCTATAACACTTTGAGACCAAGATGCCTTCGCATTGAGTTTATTATAGCTTAACGAGCGAGACCATCGTTTCTGATCATCAGCAAAGCTGAGTTTACTTTGAGATCCTCTAAAGGCGTCAGCTGAATTCGCCAGGAATAGAGCTTGATGATTGGCTGTTTCAACGTACGCATACCTCAAGACGCAACAGAAAAAAAGGGAAAATTACAAACCCACATGATACACACATCTGCTTAGAGAAAAGAGAAAACTTTTTGCATTGAGTCGTAGAATGTGCACTTTTGGCATTTATTTATTTACTTTGCAAATAACTCAACTTTCTCGGCATAAGTGTCCATTATCGAAACTCTGACGGAGGACGATCATCATCCATTCGATCTTAGAGTAACAGGCTGGTTAATGAGGGGCCGTTAGATTCTATGACGGGTATTAGAATTTGGGCCCATTATAGATCCTAATTTAGAGTCCCATTAGAGATATTACGTATAGTTCGAGGTTCACGTACGTGACGTCTTGGCTACGTCACGAATTGATTTATCAAAACTAGCATTTTATTTGCAACTGCTCGCGCAACTTTTTGTCTTCTCGGTGCATTGTACACGGCGTTCATACTCTCAGACTCAATGATACAAGTATTGAAGTGACCTCAATGATGTAGAGGCCTCAACCTAATTTCAGGTAGCCAATCTCAAGTAGTTTCACCATTCGTGTTATTATTATCTGATGGTTCTCATATTTAAGGTGAAAGAACCCTGGGGCCCGATGGAGATGCATTCCATTCAGAAGACTGATCGTTTCGAAGGGCCGGGGTCGAGGGCGAGCTCCGCTGGTCTACACTCCCGACGCAGTGTACACAGGCAACCATTTCCGCCATAGAATCTATGACGGCCTTCATTTATACAATCTATGATGATTACAATGAACATGTGTTACATCAAAGATCCTATCATTGACCATTTCCTATTTTATGATGGCCCGTTAGTCTATAACGCGAATCGTGTCATGGATTGTTTGCTGTGTTCCTTTTTACATGCTGCAGAAGCATGTAATTCACAGTGACATTTGGAGAAACACCAATTATTATTTCTTTAAGACAGCCCTTTCTTCAAACTCTGGTCTCACGGAAAATATTCAGACTGCGTACTAATCTGAGAGACAGTCTGCCAGCGAAAAGGAGTGTAGTCTAGAACTCAGACTCATCGAGTGTGGACAGGCCTAACAAACTTTGCACAAGACTGTAAGTAGCACCGAAACTCGATAGGCCTAAGAAATACAGGTGCAAATACCTAAAAATATCGTATTCTAATGATATCTCATATAACCAGGTTAGAAGAAACGCTAGGTGTAGAATGCAACTTGATTAAGGCCAATTTACACTCAAAGCATTTTAACCTCTTGATTAACCAGTCGCTACAAAGATGGAAAATGGGGTGGATTTCGGCTGAGGCTTGAACTAACAATTCGAGTTGTTTATTGTAGCGATTGGTAAGGCATGTTAGTCCAGGATGACCCCCTATCACGTCACACCAACTACGTCCCCGATGGATCTCGTTTCTTCCCGCCATTGTCATTTTAAAACGAACAAAAATGGTAAATGGGACGAAAATGGAGCGATCGAGATATTTCCTGAAAAAAAAATTTCATGTTGAAAAAAAAAATCATGTGATGTCCTTTCCCAGGCCAGCCACCGTACTTGTTCGTCGTGATTATGACCCCAACTGTGATTTTCTTCCCAAACTTGCTGAAATTGTAACAAAAAATGCATGTACACATTAATAGGAGACTGAATATTCATGTACGTCAGTTTCATTATCTTTATGGTGAATCTAAAACTTGTATACACAATACTAGCTACATATTGTAGGTATGCAGGTGTATGTTTGTATCACTTTTCTTTGGATAGTTGCCCCTTCTCGTATAACTTTATGCGATTTCGCCCCAGCTTAACTTGGGTAGCCCACAGTACACAAAACGTGTACACGTTTCCTCTTAACTTGAGGTGGAGTCAGTTCTTAGGGGAAGGCGAATAAACTTGTACTAGCATTGTACCCGTGGCGCAGGCAGGTTCAAATGGGCTATACCTTGAATAGATTGAATTGCAATAAACATCTATCTAATGCAATATCAAAGGAGCCATATCGAAGAGATAAATTAAACCAACCATTTGTCCACAGACTCGGACCTAGCTGTGGCGTGCTGTATGCGTGCATATAAAAGTATATCAGTTGGTCCGATAGAGATGATGAGGCAATGCCTCGTTCCTTAGTCAGCAATATGCGCCTTTTTATACGGAGAAGCAGGGGTACCCAGACAGGCCTTCACATGTCGGCCTCCAAATGGCTCGAACCAATTGCACTATCACTACTATAACTTTAAAATGCGTGCTCCTCCTACATGTAGCCAGGTTTCGGGCAAGGCACTTACTCGACAGGCAAGCTAGAAGTTCAGCACCGTGAGCAGCTCCTTGATAAGGCCATTTCAGGTTCAGCGCCCCTCTTCAGATCAAGTATTTAGACTGAGCTGTGGTGAGCACATAAACATACCATGGTAACCTTCATTATCAGGGTTAGCTCTGGCTAACACAGCACCCATAAACAATAGACCACCAATTTGACCCCAGCTCCTTACTGCGGGAAAACCCAAGTCCAGCAACCGAAAGTACCAAAAATACATTTTTGTTTACATTTGAACTGCACACATACGTTTGTTTACAATTTCTTCCCCGCGAAATCTCGAAGATCAGGTGACCTACAATCGTGGATTGAAAATAGCATTAACCTTGTTTCAGCAGGTCAACACGTGTACAGGCTGTTCCAATCACCCCCCCCCCCCCTACAGCCAGCCGTTCAACAGGTAGTGTTAGTCACCCCACAGGGAGTGCAGGTGATTCATTAATCCCCTGCATAACTAAACAGCAATGGCTTGGCTTCCGTGAGTGGTAAGGAGAATTGACCGTGTCCGATTAAAAATCCCTCATTACTGCTCCGCTGAAGTAAATTTCCGAAAATAAACATGACGTTGCATCAGGATAACATATCACCTGCAAACGTGCAAAATTTCGTGACGAAACACGACCCCCAAATGGCACTTTAGCGAGCCGCCTTATAGTATTATGATATAGATGTGTAGCTTCAGATATCATGCATTAGTCAGCCAAAGCATGTGCACTTAAGCATATTTTCCTGGTCGAATTACAAAGATAATCTTTTACTTTTATCTCCATGTATCTGAAAAAATACAAAAGTAAAAATGAATACTAAGTAAATGAACCTGATTGTGATTCCACTGGTTAACCTTCAGAACAATCAGTGCCTTGCAATTTTCCTATTATTGCATATAGATGTATTGCAGTGGTGTTGTATTGCCATCACGTCAAATACAAATGTACTGATTGGCTATATCGCTGCAGCGTTAGTAACAATACTTTTGATTGGTCAGTTATCATGGCAGTGTAACGATAATTTTGATTGGCCAGTTATCATTTCAGTGCAAGTTAAATTCGGGTTGGTTGGCCAGTTTTCGTTGCAGTGTAAGTAACGATAATTCTGGTTGGCCAGTTATCATTATAGTGCGAGATGCAGATATTTTTATTGGCTAGTTAGCATTTCAGTGCAAGTCACATCAATTCAGTTATGATTGAGAACTAACGGGCGGGCCCTTTTCAAATTTTGTGTCGAAATCATCTTGAGAAACAAGCTGAGCTAGTTCTATGTTTTGTTGGCAGCGAAAAGGTTAAGTAATACTACGCAGTCAGTTCAGTCCAGATGCCAGGCATGGGATCCAGTAGGCCCCGCAGTATCGCCCAATACATGCAGTTTGAATATTGCTCGAAGCTGAATCTACGGAACAGAATGTTATCACATCTGTGTAAATCTGAAAGCTTAGCAATGTAAATCTGTTATTTAGCCACATTCGGTCAGACACCTGCTGTGTCCACTTCACGCAGCCTTGCCAAATCTTGGGAATCTCATCTCGGGCAGTACTTATACTGTTTATAAAGCTTATACTGTATTTCTACACAACTCAGGTAAATCAACGTTTTGATGCCTTTACTAGATGATGATGGTCAATTAATTGCACAGTTTGCTTGTTTGTGAGGAAAATTCAAAATCTATGACATCTTCCGTCCCATTTTTTACAGTCCCATTTGACTGTAAAGCTATACATGGCCTGTGCAATACTTAAGTCAGTGTCACTTTTATCGTGAAAAGTTATCTGCAACATGTTACTATGTAGTTTAATACCCGTGTAATAAGTGACTAAACACTAACAACCCTTCCTTCAATTCATATGCATTGTGATGCGTAGTAGGCTTAAGGATCTCCTTAATATAGTAATTCAATATACCCTGCTGCTTTGCAGCAACGAAGGAAGATCATATTTCAGCAGAGAGCATTAAATTGTCTATGCTGCAATGCCAAGTTACTGTTTTAGGGGTTGGTCTCGACCAATCAAAAGGGCTGAAAGCTTGCCCCCCGACTCATATTTTCAAAGTAAGAATAGCTTCACCAGATTTGCGAATGATTGGTGTCAAGTGATTTTTGAGGAGACATTTTATGTGCGGACAGATTTTCTTCAAAATTTGAAATATCTATCAATTTTACCTGGCCTCCCACACCTATCGCCCCTCCTAGCTAATCAGCGCTCCTGATTATAAAAGCGCCGCCTACTGGCTTTAAGACGTAATACATTCTTATCATTCCCATTGCTCCTTGTGAGTTGGCAATCTTACTCGCGGCTTCTCTGTTGAAGGATCATCACCAAGGAGTACACAAACACTCATCAAAAATGGTAAGTTATCGTTTCGGCGCGATTCCGATTTTTATTTCAAACATAGCAGGACCGCACATTCAGCGTAGCGTATTCCCGATTGGGATTTTTTATAAAAATATTTATGACCAATGTTTGTTTTAAAAAATTGAATGAACAATCAGTTACAGGTGTACAACGACAAGTGCCATGTTTCATTCGTTGAAACAGATGCGAGAGAGCAAGTGAACAATGCTTTAAAAAGCGTTCAAACCTCGCAAAGGTGGTTTTCATAATTTATTGTGTGCCAAACTGAGGTTATCGTGAAGTTAAAAGGTTGACACTTTGGCTGGTACAGGTGTAACAAACAATGATTGGGAGGAAGGTGTAACATGCCGAGTTACATTTGAAACAGATTTGATTCATTTTGTTTGAGTAGCAGAGATAGGCAGTTTGTCAAACTCTCTACCACCCGCAGTTAATTCTTCGCATAGACACAAACATTGCGTTGATCCCTGCGGATTCCTAATATTTTGGGGCAGCGAAACGAATCCTAGCTATGCAGGGATGTTGTTTCTATACCTGTGTTAGGTCCCTCTAACTATAGAGAGGGGATTTACAGAAAGAAATAAGGTATTTCTATTGCCAATTTCATTCACCATGCCTTGTTTTTTTACAATAAAGGCATTCCTATTTAGTACATTCATTCGTTTATTCACCAATTTCATCCGAAATAACACCACGTGCGTGCAAGGAGACAAGGAGTCAAGTCAAAGGGTTCAAAGAGATCTCGTTGGAACTTACGGTGTTGTCAAGACTGTTTTCAAGGTCTTAAAGAGAAAGCATTGCTCTTGTTTGAAGATGCTTGTATTACACCTTCCAATATCAGTTTTTCATTTTCAAAATCCCAGGTGTATTTATGATTTTGTCAGGGGATTTGGAACCAAGAAATATCAGAATAGGTTCTCAGTATCAAACTTCGCTTGACTTACTTGATATATCTTGTCTAAGCGCCTGGGAGTTCGTACATACCTGCAGCAGCCATATGTACATGACCTGTCGAAGAGGCTGGCTAAGCAAGCCCCTATTATCCATACATAAACCTAAATATTTATATACAAAGAGGCTTATTATTGTATAGGAAGCTAGCCTATACTAACCAGATCGAATTCCAATATCATTTTTGCAGGTAAAAGATGTGGGGGCGGGGAAATACGTCCTATTGGTCGTTAACCTAAGTGCAAAACAGTACAAGACCGATAGACTCATCAGATTTGAGAGAAACCTATCCTCGATGATTCCGCAGACGTATTGAAATGTTTCCATGTATACATATTTTGACAATGATATGACATTATGATATCTAATTATTCTTTTTCTTCTCCATTGCAGGCATCGTCGGACGAAATTGAAGGTAGGATAATATGATCGGTTGTGACGATTTTCCCACTGTGTGACCCCTCTTCCGATTTTTTGCTATTCAGCCCAGGATATAACTTCCTCTCATATGGGGTATCGTGATGTCGTCATCCCAGTACACCTCCCAACTTCTCCTCCATTCGCCACTTTCCACAAGCAGAAATCATGTGGATCTGTCAGACGACAGGTTTTGACCAATCAAAACCCCGTAGTAGGTGATCATGGCCGTACTGTGTGTGCCGAACAAGCATGATAGCTCTCTTCTGATTGGTCAATACCTGTCAGGAGGTCCAAAATTGCTGCTTGTGAAAAGTGGCGAATGGTGCTGGCTTTGACGGTTCATCGCTGCGCTCTGAAGGATTGTAGTCTCGCCAAGTACCCCCAGAAAGGCTTCGAAATGGGGGTACTTACGGCAAAGAAACGTAATGTCCATTTGACAAGGGGTAACGTAAGTTGCAGCACAGGAACATGCGCTATGGACATGGCCCGTATAGCCATTAACGTGCATCACGCTGTTGGGACATCCGATGGTGCAGTTTAAAGCGATGTTGGTTCCCGCGAGCTTGTTGGAATGTTACAAAGAAGACGCCTAATTTTGAGCAGTTGCTTGGTAATCGATCCTTGTATTGCTCTTAGTTCATGGAGTGTTTTTCCAAGTTAGCTAATGTGTTGACGTCCATCTACGAGAACTTTTCTGGTATCTTTTTTTAATAAAGTAAGTTACACTGGGGAACCTTTATCAACTTTAAAACCGATTTACTGTCTGTCTATTTAGTCGCGCGTACGTTTACAAGCTGTCCTCACTTGAGCATCTAGCGCAGTTGATTTGTGAAAGAATGGAACTAAATCGGCTGGCTCTTCAAAAGAACTATCAAATATGTGCACCATCATTTAGTTCGCCTCATCAGAGATTTTCAATGGCCTCATAGATGGACATAATCTAAACGCAACTTTTTCTTCACGATCACTCTTGGCAGTCGCCTTACTGTGAAAAGGAAATTGGAAAAGGCGAAGTTTTTACGGAGACAAACGAGATTGTGTATTTGGCTCCCATGTGAACTGAATATCGTTGATCCTTCCAAATGTCCATATATATCGCTTCGTGGTTGTGATCTGCTTCAATTTGAATTGAAGTCAGGAGTGGTCTGGTGGACCCTGTTCAGTCTCTTAAAAGAGATCTGGAGCCCACAAGACCCAGACTCCTGATCTCTTAAACGCCGAGCTCGCCAGACATCCGGCCCAGACCTGACGAAGTATATATTGAGGATAGATCAATTCTTTATCCTAATGTTAGTACATATTGGTAAACATGACAGTCTGACCATCATAACGATAGGTAACAGATGAAGCAATGTGGGAAAAGGCGCCCGCAGGAACTTTCATCAGGGCCAGGAATATACTGGTACGATACATCAGTGATATAGTTTTTCCCAGAACCCTACGAATATGGAATGCTCTGCCACTTTTATAGGTTGTAGAACAGTCCGATGGTCATTTTGCGTGCAACCGTCAGCGACAAAGCAAGAAAGTGAAAAAGTATGCTTATTACTTCGCGATATAAAATTTGCCTCCTTTTCCATGAATAGTTAGTTACTCAGTGTTGGCTTGTTTTAGCTTGGCGAAAGAGTGGAGACACAAGGTTAGTAGCCTTCCACGGTTTACTGCCACTTACCACCAGACATAGTGCGGTTCAAGCCTCCGTTATCACCCGATTGAACAATATACAAACCCCGAAAAGCTAATAGAAAAGCCTAAAAAGCTAATAGAATTCTAAACATAACCCAAACTTAGTCTATCCAAAACCTGAAAGAAGCACGTCAATTTAGCATCGTTTTCGAAATTGACACTGACGTTGATCGAGCCTCCAACTGTTACAATGCATCAAAACCGTCGAGGAAATACGTACATTGCATCTAGTTTTTCCAATTTCCTTCCTCGAGTAGTAGTAGGTTTATTGATGGACCGAGAGGTTGCAATGTACTTTAGCAGTTCGAACCGGTTATCACCAACCACTCCCCATTAAATAAATGGGGAAGCCATAATGATTCTAGGAATACTTTTAAGTACCACAAAACGAAAGTGGTTGGTGTCTGGTTAAATGTGACTTGAACATCCGTTCTGAGCGTAGACTCACGTATAATAAACAAGTACGTGATATTGATGGACATTATAGATTAACGCCGGCAGAAAACCCCTGATAATAAAGCCGCCGAGCAGTTCTGGAACATGTCTCAGGGCCTACGCCTTCGCCCACATGCTCATACTTATGTATTCATTTCCAAGTTGGCTTCATCTAGTACAATAGGTATCCAATTCTCTCGGTCAAAGTAAAACTTCTTCCAAAACAGGAGCGATGTACAGCAAACTGGGGGGCAAGTTAGCGAGAAAAACTTCCTACTGCTGTACTTCACTGAAACATACCTGTGTATATTGTATATACAGACTTACTTGACACCATATTAATTGAAAGTGTGGAATTTTGACAGTTGGTATTTATGTATGATAGTACCATTTTTCATTACACAGTGTCTGTGCATTGTGCACTGAGCATGCACTAACATATATAATCTTGGGCCGGTAGGAGCAGGTAGAACAATTGAACTTGAACAGCGTCTGTATGATAGTCTTGGAATATCAAGGGTTAAGAATGTTCATATTATTTTTTGCACTGCTTTTCATGCTACAATGGTGAAGCTGAATCGTGATACTGTGACTATTAACGTGTAAGTGAGCATAAGCAAAATTCGAAGAAGAACACGGATTAGATAAATAATATGGGCATACAGCTAATGATCAATAATACCAAAGCTGTGCTCAAAATGTATTCCAAATAACTTTTTAAACTGCAGTATCATCAACCGTGCTGATGAGTTTCAGTTCAATATGAGCATAGGCAATGTGAAAATGAGCCGAACTCGTGAATATACATGTCTTCCTGTAACACAACTGAACCATTTAGGCTGGTTACTCCAAAAATAGGTCACAGTGTTATTTGTGACGTGAAAATCGCCAGCAGAACCAGCACGAACTGGCCATGGGCTATCGCATTGCATTTTGATACGAGCACTGCCTATGCATGCCTCTCAAACACGGGAGGACTCGATGGCTACAGAGAGGGAATCCTTGATTTTTCACCCCATCCCGATCAAGGGAAATAATGTTATACGCCCGCCATCTTACGTAAAAGAGGAAACCACCAGATGGTAGAAATAGTTTATCTCTCGGAGATAAATCTGTAACAAAACCAAATATGCACAGGAATAAGCTCATGGTGTACTGAGCTTACGTTATCATTACGTAAGGGCTAATGTAACACTAGAAATAGCATATCTTATGAGAGTTATATCGTCTACATGTAGGTAATATTGCAATGAATCACCCGATGCAAACTCAAAGGTACCTCTACCAATCTCTTTTGAAATCAGAAATGAATGCTAAGAAATCAATGAACAAAGTCAAAGTTCTTCTAGTATTTGAATATATTTATTTGACTATGATAACGAACTAAAGATACATTAAGTCTATCAAATTTGGAATTCTGCGGAACTGCAACCTGTACATGTATGAACAAACTGTCTGTACACGAACGGGGGCTTAATGGAACTAATTTCAACAATATTTCTCTAAATACCATAAATTGAGCACGCGTGTTACCAGTGTAATGTAACATTGGATTGGTGTATATCTTTGCTACCTGTGAATACAGCCAGTACAGAAAGGTATTGGGCCGAGTACGACTAAGCTCGGCCAGGTGTCCCTCTCAACCTCACACAAGTAACCTTACGGGTGAGGCAGGACTTCTATAGCTACTAGCTATGAGAGTGTCCTATCCAATTATCATGTTCAATATATCACTAAGATAACCATGCATGCAGAAGAAGATCTGACCAAAAGACAAAATTCGGAAATTCATATATGTGTATACCTCTACCACGCATACATAGGAGCGAGCACACAGAACATGGTGTTCACTTTGCCCTCTCGCCAGGAAATGACATTGAATACATGGATTACGTTACGTTATAAGGGCGACCTAATTGTTTCGCTCTTATCAGCAGTGTATTACCGGTCATACAATGCTGCTCACTTCATACAGGCACGTGCTTTATTCTTTTGATTCAGCATTGTGGAAACGCTATACTTAGTTTAATTGAGAGTTGTGGCTGAATGACTCTGTTGAACCTCGAAGGCGAGTCATCTTAATCTTGGTGTTGGTCATTGACGTTGAAATTTGCAGATGTTATTTTTTTATTATGATATTATCACATAGCATATCGTCTATCCAACACCAGGCGGCGGCACCGGGTGTGTTAGTTCAGATATCAGAAACCAGGGATACCATCTGCTTCCGATGGTTCCTACGTCTGTCTCCAGGTGGTGCATACCGTCTTAAAACTCGAAACTGATACGTTTCACAAAAGTACAGAGTAATTTGAACCGTTGCTAGTGTACGTATAGGTATTTGTACCTAAGGCTAATAGAGGGTGGTGGAGTCACGTGACCATGTGCTTCTTGAGCGGCCTGATAGCGTAGTGTTTTCAGGTCTGCTATAGAGTCGCTGGCACTGTGAAGCAGAGAACGATGCATAGTTTATGAGACAAGACCACAATTGATTTTTTAAGCCTTTTAGCAGTTAAATTGTCAATGTTTGACCGCGACGCATCAAATACTGCGTGGGGTCGTGAATCTGAAATTTTGATATGATATTCCGGACAGTCGGGCAAGTAAATGGTGAAAAATAAACTGGTAGTTGACCACGGAAATTTTTTGATAATCGACAAATTAGACAGACATTGATATTTCCACTCTTTTCAGGCAACTGGCAGAAAAATCTCAAAACACGCCCCCTATTACCCAATTAGCAAAATTCGAAATTAATTTTTTAATCAAATAATTGCTTTATATCTGTAGACTTGCCACAACAAATATTTTTTCAATACCTCTCCAAATATGTACTTGAGAGTTAAAAACATGCACTCTTCTAATTGATAGGCCTCGACCCTCCAACCTATGAATATTCATTAGTGGTCTTGTCTGTTATTAAGGGTTGACCATAGGCATCACCATTTTGGCTGGAACCTGAAATCCTAAAGAAATTAGAACTGTTTCAAAACGAACTGAAAACCAATTTTAAGGGTGGGAGTCGGTTACAGCGAACAGACACACAACCTTGGAATTGGCATTCACATGAAGGAGTTGGCTTTTGGATTTCAAGTTCTAGCCAAAATGATGTGCTTATGGTCAACTCTTAAAATGAATATTCTGAACTTGACCCGGAATTTGATCATGAGAAATGTTAAAAAGGTCCATGGATTCTTTTCATCTGTTACAGGGAATCATGAAGTCTTGTGTCAACAAATGAACAATAAGGGTTGACCAGTATGATCCTGGATGTCTTAGTGTACTTTAAAGTCAGTGATCTTCCCCCTTTTTCTTAAAAAACGATACAAATGCCATTTGCCAATCCCCTAACACTAAGATCGCCCCCTGATTTTCCGCCATTGTTCTTGCGAGTGGACACCATATTTCTCTCACTCTATTTGTTTATTTTTGACAAGACGAATTTGGACGAGACATTTTTTCAGACCTTTATTAGTACATGTATATAAAATAAATGGCTGATTTCAGGAATTAGGGATGATAATGGGTTAACACAATCACGTTATCTCCCATGTCTTATATGTACATGCGATGTACGCGAAGGTAACTTCTACTTTCTGTACACCAGAGCTACAATTCCTCTATACGAAAATAGCTCACTCTGTCACGATACCTCTAGCTACAGCTGAGGAAATTCTTTTCTGACGAGTCTGGCCTGTCTGTGATTTTAGCTGTGCTTGTACATAGCAAGCATGTGCATTTCTCCTCCTCTTGAAGAATGTATATATACTGCATACCTATACTGAGAACTCTTAGGCTTGGTTGCGGGGGAACATTCCTTTTACCCATGGACGCTTTGCCACCAGCACTTTCTGTAACAGAAGGCGTGGATAAACCGGTTTTTAACCAGCCAAAACCTCTTCGTCAGATCGTATAATTGAATTTCGAATTCAGGGAAAGAATAACACGAAAAACTATTATCTGCAAAAACTTCATTTGATAAACGCATGTTCGTTAGCAGACTTTATCAAAAATCTTTTATAAATACAACTAGCTTATCATTTCTAATACTGGTATATATAAACTTTTGGATGTATGCGAGTATCTGAATGCCTTTTTCACGGCTTTTTATATTCACAGCTACCCCAAAAACGTCATTTTTATCTTTCTGCTCATTTCTAATGATATGATGTTTCTTTTTCTCATTCGCAGGTAAGTGTAATGTAGCGACAGGACCCTTAAAAGCTTAAGGTAACAAAAGGTGAAAGCCTTTATGACAGACAAGAAAGTGGCTATGTCTCATCGACAGGGATCTCCATTTCATTCCTCATCACTATTTGAACGCAAAACATAAGCAGTAGGCCTACACATTGCGGTCATTGATTCGGCATGATATTTTGCCAAGCTTACCATCCTTTGCCTCTGTTGGCGCGTTGGTGCGTTTGTTGTTTTCGGTTCCTTTGTAGTCAAGTGTTTATTCTGGAAACTTTTTAGCTTTTCGTCTCGGCGAAAATTAGCACCTAAGATTTCTGCTCATGACGTCAGGAAAGGTATATTTTGTAATTTGGTAAGACTTGCGGGCATCTCAGAAATTGTTAGTGATTTCAACTGAAAGGTTGCCGTTGTTGTTGGTGTTCATGTTGAGAGTACGTTGTCCTTGTTTCATCCAGTGAAGAACTCACGAAGCCACAATAGTTTTTCTGCCGAGTTCTTTTTGTTTGTCGCTCTTGTAGAGATTATTAACATACATAAAAAGTCTCATTCAATGAAGAAAATGGTCATCAGTATATCGTATGTCCATCTGATGGTCATCGGTCATGTCGGTCTAGCCTCCTGGTTGCCTTTTCAAAAAGCGTATTATACAGACCTCGATCTCTCTCAGTGAACTTTTCAACAACTGTCAAATATTTCAAGCAGAAGATCATGTGTTATATTGCCACATCGTTTAGTCATTGCCTCATGGCTTTAAAGTGCAGCTCATAGCGAGCAGATTATGTCGTCCTGGGTCGAACAAATAAGTTCTGACCATCATTGGCTTCACTCAGAAAAGTCATGCAGGTTCCTCCACCAGATTATGAGCTACGCGGTATTTGGATCAGGAGACGGACGAAAAAAACACAGTATTTTACCTCGTTTTTTGTTCTATCGCAAGCAGGGGTTACCCAGTTCAAAGTGTGGGCTGTGTATACTTACATCAGCACTAATCTTATTGAAGAAAGAACAATCTCGTAAAAAGTCTTTTCTGAACAGCCAGTAGCTCTCGCCAGCACCATTGACCGCATTCCTTCTGCAACTATTCGTTACTGGGAAAATAAAGATTGCTTGTACAGCCAGGATAGCACTTCAGGTAGACGGAGAATATCACTTCGACCTTGACCTTCGTCCTTTCTTTGCTTATCTAATAATCACCATCAGAATTATCCTCTATCATCAGTAAACTGGACTAAGAGGCAGAAAGCCGTTACATTTTTTTTGTAAAGCCAAAAACAAATTTACCAGTATCGACTGCATTTGAGCAGCTGACAGCTAGTTAAACATAGGGTAAAAACTACCTTCTCGCCTGACATTAGAGATAGGAGTTTGGAAGCAAAGAAAGCCAAACCTGGTTGGACCTTACATCAGGGATGACACCAGAACAAACAAGCTTTACTTGATAGTTCGTACTCAGGTACTGTGTACATGCGGCGGCAAAATTGAAATCTACACTATAATATGGAGAAAAACAACTGTCTGGGTGATTCAGCATAGCCTACACTACAAATGTAGTTCTTATTAACAATAGCCAGTCGCAAAGTTAGGGTGGAATTCATATACATGTACGTTTAAAATGCAGTGTTTGTATTCTGTTTCGCCCGAAGTGAAATGCGAGATAATGGAAGCAAGCTTTTTCATCAACGAGCTTGGCTACCTGTAGATAGAGCAGGGCAAAACACTGGAAAGTTCCCCAGGCCTACGGCTGTGCAGAAGCTGTAGAAGGCTTCTTTCTTAATTTTTTCATCGACACTGCTACCATGTCCGCGCGGGCGTGTGTAGAATCACAGTGATTCACATAATATCGGTTCAAAGTGGCGGCCATATTGAATTAGGTGGGAGCCATTTTGACTTCGGTTACCAACTGCAAATATATACATTTACCCAGTTGAGAACAGGGTAAATGACCTTTCAGAGAAAAACCTGGCTAAAATGAACAACCACAGAAAAGTGTTTTCTTTGCACTTAATTCCATTCTTCTTGAGAAAGAAAGTACAGCGGCCCGCCACAGCTATCATGGGTGAGGAAAGGAGGGAAGGGGTGGGGGGTGTTGACGGGAGAAAATCATCATAGTCAGACCTTCTTTTCTGTTATACTGCATTTACATGACAACACCAGGTCAAGTAGATTCCTCCACCTATCGTTCAAATACTAAATTTGCATATTTTCTTAATCTCAAGGATTTTGCCATGTGGCAATTACTTTCAATGCATATATACCCTTACCTGATGTGCATCAGATAATGTATGTTTATCAACTGAAAGCTAGTTAAGTTAGTACAGGTCTATACTTAATGAACGAGATTCTGAAATCTGCAGTAGTTTGAGAAATAGTAAACACAAGGCCGTTTCGCCTTAATCATGATTCATCCGTTTGCTGACTCTGCATGCAGGTGTATACGTCTTGATTGGGAGAGTGTAATGTGCATTTCTAATGGAAGCAATTCCATCTACAACTTTTATTAGTTGGTTATAGTCAACTTCTTTCAACGATTTGAGCGGTTGGTTTTAAACTGGGATGCTTTTCAGTTGAAAATGATCTATTGTTGTTGTTGTTCATTTATGAGAACAACTTCGAACTTAACTTTTCAATCGACCTCTCTTCGTCTTTCTACTACTCTGTGTAAATTAGTAGAGTCGGTAGTAATCGAGTGCTTATACTGTTAGTAAAGTATGTTTATCATTGGCTGATATGAATAAAGTCTAGCAAATGCTTTTACTTCAATTTTGTACAGAAAGGTCTGGTGTAAATGTACATGGAGTTTTAGATAAAAGCATTTGCTAGTCTTTATTCGCATCACCCATAGTGTTACCCCTATTCAAAGGGCCAGCCAGATTTAGCTTATGAACCTCTAGATATACTGTACATGTGAAAGAGACTCGGCAGTTTTCCGAAAGGAATTTAAAGGTATACATGTATACCGCATACACAGTAGGGTATATATAAACCTTTAATCAGTGAAAGAAGTAGATGATACTGAAACCCTAAGAAAAGCTGTGCGCTCCCTGCAGGCTGGATAAGACACTACCTGTGAATAGTTCATTTCTGAGCAGGTATGATCATAAATTAAGAAGAAAATTCTGAAAGAAATAAACACGAAATACCTCTGTGATGTTGTAATAAGTTGGAACAAACCTTATCCAGACATAACTCGAACTTTGATATTGCAATTAATATAAACTGATCAAGTCGAAGGCTAATCCAGAAATAACATTATGGCTTCCACCCCTGGTTGAAAATAGGCGCTTCTGCCTACTGTCAAGAGTTGCTGATTTCGACTTTACCTTTGCTCGTTGCCTGCCTTTTAGTCGAAGTGGACATCCTCCTGTTTGGTCAGCAGTACCGCCGTCGAGAGAAGTCAAACTGGTGTCGGAAATAACTTCGTGGGTTCTTGAAGAAGTAGGATTTATACATTAGTAAAATGGCCAATCTCAATCCAGATGAGCTTGAAGGTAAGCTTTGAGATTTTTGTGAACATTTCCAATTTGAGGTCTGTCCGTTTTGGGTTGGTCTTTGTAAAAGAAAAGGTATTCGGATAGTGGTTTATCGCTTACGCCCATCTTCCACATAAATAGTCGTTATGCCCCCTGTGTCAAACATTTCGAAGTAATGATTTATTTCTTATAGCAGTCATAGGCCAAATATCTCATTCATTATCCCATTGCATTCTTAATTTTGACAGCTTGGTTTGCATCTGCGGATATAAGGTAGATTCCATATGTAACGGCGTATAGCTTGAGCTTTCAGTATACCTCCTTCCTTAATCATCACCAGTATACGACGACCTTTTGACATAAAATCATCTTTATGGTTACTCGTTTCACCTATATCGTGTTGTTATAAAATCCTCAAGGACCTGAGAGTCTTTTCGCTGCCTTTACGCATGGGTGGCCAAGGAATTCCTTTCTTCAGCAGCAAGCTAAATCCGTCAAAATTGGTGTCTTTTGATAGCTATTTTTTCGCCTCTCTTTCTCAAATTCGTGAAGGGTTTATTTTCGACTTGCTTTGTTTGGCTATATTTATCATTGAAAAGATAATGGGTTTTCATGAAGTGGTTTGTGCATTATGTTGCAACAATTAGACGAAGCGAACTTTCAGATGTTTTCTAAGTGTGGCCGTTTTCTATTAGATGCTGATGTTTTGTTGCCAATCAAGTCGATATACTGATTGATGTTCATTCATATCTATTTATTAACATTCAAACTTTACTGTACACAACGCACAGTGAAGGGCCAAAGGCGTTCCTCTGAAAAGCCATAGTCGGTGCAGAATACATCATTCTAATATCTTTTGGTTCCAATATTCATTGATTTGCGATTGCTTGACACAAAATCTCCTAAATAAAATTGACTATGTAACGAAATAAGCATAACTGTATACATGTACATGTATAGTGAATAATAGGGCGATTTCAACAGTTCTTCTTCAATAATTGGCGCAGAGTATTGTATCCATGAATTCTCAGACGCTTGAGGTTTCTTTTTTTCTCATTTCGTGACCTTCAGACGAATCAGAGGTCACTGGAGATACCTAACAGACTTAAGGATCCTGTTTCAGCTTCCGCTAGTACCCGAGACAAGTAATAAGCTTTGTTCTATGACAGATGACGAGTAGGCCCGGCTCTTCACGTTGAAGTTTGGCATAAGAAAATTATCATTATGATAAGCTATCGGTAGTGGCTTCATGTGGAACAGACTACACAGGATCAGGGATGGAATGCACCTCCAGCAGGCATGAATGGAGTTTATGGTTCGTTTATATTGCCCACAAGGTGTGGTAAATCATTGCTGAATCATAGACAACACTTTTACATTACATGTCTACTATTCCACAGAGAACTCCTGTGCATGAAAATATACGAATTAGTGATAAGTGTTGAAGTAAAGTAATATGGTCATAAGGGCCGTTACAAAAATATTTTTTGTTCTCAATCGGGTTATATCTAAGTTAATGAAAAACGTGCGCACATTAACTGTGTATGATATATTCTCCAAGTCTTAATGCACCCGGCAAAGTTTGATTACCAAATTATGTATCTTTAAACAAGAAATTACCTCAGCAAATGTTTAGCGTACCTGAAGTTTGCACGGTCTTTTGTGAAGGGTTCCTAATCATGATTCTGTTTGATGTTTACAATATCAATTTGAGCCACGTAAAGCAAATATCTTAGAGTCAAATCTTGCTGGATAACATTGGTTAGACGTGGTTTCAGTGCATCAGATCGCGCAGTTTGATCTTGTATTATATAATGTATATAAGACACACATGCAGTGTGTTTTCCTCTAGATCTGATGTTCTTACGTGTTCATTCATGTTATTAAGAATTTGTTATTACATACATGTAGGTTATGGTGGCTTGCTCGATCCTCGCTAGTTAACTTCACTCAGGTATTGAAACAATTTATGTTCATCCTTCCACAAGAAATTGCACCTGTTTGGAAAAATCAACAGGCTTCGACCTTGACGTGAACATGTTCAGAGTTGTTGACGGCAAAGGTGGAAGATGGAATCTGTTTTTCCTTTGAAGGCTCTTTTAGCACCAACAACTAAATGATGGCTCTGTCCATTACTTTTCAAATAACATGACACAAGATGGCGGCCAGTCCAATAACTCCCTAACGGTTGACTGTTAACCGTTCATTGAACGGACATTTCATCTGCCAGCAACTACTTCTTCAGTGGTTTGATTATCGAGCATCGTAGTCCAGCGTTAGCAACATGCAGTCCAGTTTGAAGAATGGACCGAACATTTTAGAATGAGACCACTGCTGGTTACTTAAGAACATAAAGTTCATTATTTGGTAGGAGCAATCTTTGCACGAGAGCCATTTTGTGCATTCGTGGCATATTCGACATCTTTATTTTCGGTCGATTTTTTAAAATTTTTTCTTCCACATACATGCATCATTACAAACATTCAAATTATAAATGTAGTTCAGTTCCCCGAATATAAAACGATATTTTAAAACGATATGCTGTTATTTTTATGCAAACGAACATCATCAATTGAGCTAGGGTTCTTGGGTGGTCATCTCAGAAACTAGATGTACCGATATTTAGTCTGTCAACAATTCTACAGCAAAAAAAACCCCCCAAAACATGAGCATAGGTATTGGTTTGTGGTTTGAATACTGTATCATTTAATCGATTCACTTCGGATATTTTCTGATCCTTTTAATCCGTTGGATTTATCATGGATATTCTTTGTTTGATTCTTCTCTTGGAGTCATATTGGATCTTTCATAATTCTGTGATGGATATTGCTATTTAGCCAGGAATACTAGTGCTTCTCTAACTTCAGCTACCTTGGATATTCACCGAGGATATTCTTTGAAAGAAGGAATTCATGAAGAGTACGAATAGGGTACCATGCGAATCTACCTGCGGAAAGGCGCCATCTTGGATGACCTTGATCCCGAATGGATAGCTAATTGCCGGGGCGCGCCTTTCTAAGCATTCGTACCAGGTGGATGGATGGTGTAGAAGCTTTGCAGGCTCTTGTTTCCGATGGAAGAAAAGCAGTAGAACCGATGAAGAACTATTCTGCAACGTACAGTAGTCTGCAATCTCAGACAAGGTTTCCGTGAGACTAGGATTTAGAACAAGTCCCTTTTTGCAATGTATGTTGAAAGGACGGATATCGTACAAGATCAACGCAAACCCCATGACTGCTGGTTTGGGATACATACATACTCCAGTACATGCATTTCAAATACATGTGATTGCACACGCATCTTGAACATTTTCTCAAAACGTTTTTTTAAGAAACGCTTTTAAAGAATACCTGTTCTACAACCTATCTCTGTCTTGTTTATTGAAAACTGTTGAATAGCTCACCTGAGGCGGTAGCTTTGTTCTGAGGCAGTGGGTGCACTCCCACTGCTAGAGAACTTTAACTCATAAACTACCAATGTGTATCAGCAAAATGAACCCACTTTAAATGTAAATTGTACTAAGTTCACAAGGTATTTCATGCTTTTCTACAGGTTCAGGCAATTTCAAATACCTGTGATACATCTTCATCCCGATCTTGGCTGCCATCTAAAATTTACTGTATGTAAGGTAAAAAAGATGCATTCCATTACCGTCGGCCCCGTTTCAGCCAAGATCAACACATGAGTGTAGCATGCTGTGAAGGTAAAGGGCGCATACTTTAACATGTTTGTGGTCACAGCGAGAAATAAAGTACACTTGATAGCCTACTGTGACTATCATATCCAAACTAGGGTTCGCGGTGTTGAAACACTCAAGAACATGAGATTTGGATTAGACATACAAAAGGCCCTTTGATTACATTAACAATGGAGGTCTTTGTATTGTGTCAATACCACATTGTATATTCACCAACATGTGACCGATGAAGTCATAAGCATTTTCTTGATTGGGTCAACTTCAGTTGAATCATTGAGTTACAATGGACTAACAGCTGTAATCTATTAACAAAAGGCTTCTGGGGGCTGTGAAACAAATTGGAGGAACTCGTGCCATTGAAACCATTGAACTATCCAAGTGCACGTATGCCAGCACACCACCACCATACAAACAAAAGCTACCTCGTAATGTTTTGTGTAATGCGAATGCTCTCTCCTGTAAATGCACCTGCCGTTTACCTGGCTGACCTGGTCTTGACCTGATGGTGTTCGCCAAGGTTCAACTTTCACTCCAACCCTTTTTACTGTTAGTTTAGTTTAATGTATGCATGCAACATTATGGTCATTTTGGCATGTAAGGTTTTGATACACGAGGTTCTGTACCACTGGAAAAGCTATAGTCTTTATGCACGCTGGAATTTCGCCGTCTAATACCTATGTTGCCTTCTTTTCCACACATGTTACCCTCCTTCTAAGCTAGCATACGAATCTGGAGTTGATATTACAGCCCCTTTGGAAATTTACACGGCTATTGAAAATGAATTTGATCTACCCTAGCTTATTAACCGAGACTACACGACTTAGCATAGTCTCACGTCCTATCAGTCAGTACATGTATGTAGTGTATCAGTTGATTCAACTTAAACACCAAGCAGGTACAAGAAACTTCACCGAAGCCGAGGCGAAATCGAATGCCTTCATTGTAAATGTTGTGGTTGAAGAACGGTTCTCTTCCTCCCACGTTCCAAGTGTTCCATTACCTTCACCAGGCTCGGTGAGGTAGATGGCAGGCTCAATCAACCAATGTGTAAGCACTGTTGTTAGAACAGTGGAACTCAAAAAGGAAACTAATCCAGTGATTAGTTAGACAGGCAAACTCCTTCAGTGTCGACCTGAGCATTGTTGAGAATGGATGCCATGAATTCCACCATTAGTACAGACAAAATGAAACTTGGGTTGCTCAGATCTACCATTTAGTGTGCAGCAGTAACTACAGACTGAGAGTTGATATAGATCGTGGAATTCACCACCATCATCGTTTTAGATTTTAAAGACATTCTTTCGGAGTTGCCGATCTTAATCTCCCACTCGTGCTGCACCGGTACTGCCTTTAATGAACGAATCACGATGAGGTGATTATTATATTGTATCTGTTAGTACGGGTAGTTGATCAGCTCTCTTTCAGCTTTCCTCATGTGATGCACAAGCGTATTGCTAATGCTTGAATAGTCATTGACAAGCAGTCATGAATTATCCCTCTTCTTGTTTTCGTTTCGGTGCTTATTTCATGGTGTTTGGCGAAATCACTTGTAAAACGTTCTTCAAAAGACAAAAACCTTTATTTCTAAGAGTGAGGCTGCAAAAAAAGTTCTGGTATTTCTTGTGCACTTGGAGAACTATTTAGCAAATAGTATCTGCATCATTTCTATCAAAGATACTTACTTTCATATCAAAAGCAATTTCTTCATCACCGAGATAACCACTTTTGCCACCAAAAGCCTGTACAACCTAGGAAATATTCCACAGATTGTACTATTTTTAAACATTCCTAGAGGTGGTTTCATCATAGGTTGTCAAAATACGCAGTGCATTTTGTACAGATAGGTGCACATGATACACGTATGATTTTGCACCCTTGGAATGAAATCAACGCTACCTCTAGCCGCACTATCATAACGTATAGCAGAAGTACTAAAACAGCACCTGAGCAGTTTGCTCACCTTAAATGGTGCTGCATGCCGGCCGGTAAGCTACCAGCCTATGAGTGTTATGTTACGCTCTGAGCTTCAAATGAAGGGGGCATTTCCGCAACTTCTATTACTTTTGGATAGAAAACCTTTCTTTTTTTTTTCAATATCCAGCGTTATATCGAGGTTGTGTACAGAGTGACCATGACAGGGTGAACAGACAGGCCTGTCTGCAATAATTTTCAGTCTTTCTCAGTGGTTTCGTTGTTCTGACACGATGCTCCCTAAAATATGCTTCAAATCAAGATGGCCGCCTAAAATAAAAAATGGCTGCCTAAAAGTTCTAAATACATGAAGTTGGGTTTCTTGTAGATATCTGCTCGCAGAACCCGCATGATTGTTGCGGGTAATTACGGGTGAGGTTGCTGGTACATCATTACAAGCATCGCAGGGACGGGCCAGGGGCCGGGGCACGTCAGCAGGGCAGGTGTGCTGAGTCATCGAACATGTTCCCCGCGTTGGAGATGCGTGGATGATGGGTGTAGATTTGAGAGCGATGAGTTCAGTGGCGTTACATGTTCAGTCAAATCAATAGGCTATATCGGCATCCTGCGAGGGGGCGCGCTGACTGTCACTATGCTGTGATAGTTTTGTCAGGTGATGTAAGCGACTTGTCTTCAGTGTAAACAGACACGAATCATACCAGGCTACCTTTAACGAGGGTTTTACTTTGACGTCAATGTCTTGACCTAACAGGTGTCTGGTACAAGTATACATGAGACATCGATGTAGACAATAATGATGCCGTCCCCTGTCAAAACCACCCCAATGTCTCGAAACATGAGAGTCCAGGAAAAGAGCAGACGTTTTCGCAAGAAAACCCCCGCCGTGTAAAAAAGGCTTGAAAAAGTCTCTCGACAGCTGATATCACCTTGAGCGGCCTTATAAACAACAAAAGCAGGCCATGCAAAACGTCGAAGCAAAACATGCGCTAATATTTCAGATAGATCTGCGCAGTTGTCTACAGATCTGCGCAATTGTCTGGAGATCTACGCAGTTGTATTTGCATAAGTAAGTAAGTGCGCATACATTCTGTGTGCAGTGTGTCGATATGCAGTAGATGAATGTATCACAAATCAAATTCTCAGAAGCAATGTTCATATCACATGAGATTTTCTTGATGATATTTTTCACTGCATTTACCACTACGTATAACATCTTTCATGAAAAGATACGACATCCATTTTGATTCAATCTGACCGCTTCTGGTTTATGTGGATTGTGGATGAACTTCTTTCACATCTGGTTTGTGCATAAATGTTTCTTTCGCGTAGCCAGTTAATAGCCACAGCAGTTCATTGAACTCCAGATAGCTATAGCAGAACTATTTAGTCTTTATACAGAGCCACACCTCTGTCTGAGCGTAGGTATGCACCTGTTAGTTCTACCGGGGAAAAAACGAACAGCGTCTTTGCGAAGTTTCAGTAGATAGTGCATATGAAATCTCTTCTACTAACATTAAACAGGTGATTCATGAACTTCAAGATTAAGGAAATATCTGATATACCTGTTCAGTTTGTCCGTATCGCCCGTGTTCGTGAGCAGACAACCAACTACTACAAGCTTAAGGGAGGGGTTGTATATAAACTGGTGTTTGAGAAATATGAAACGGAATGGGAAAAGGCGAAACGAAGCGTGTAACCCATTCAGTGACTGCTGATCTAATGTCTCGTAAGTCATCTGATGGCCAATCCCTTCCTTCACCGCCAATCGGGAGTTTTTGATAGTATTAAGGGCAATTTGAGGAAAATACCGAGTCTGCTTGCCATTTTGCTGAGATACTTCTTGAGTTTCAGTCTTGCCCCTTAATGTTCGCAACTGTCAATTGGCGTTTTCTCGGCTTGTTTTTCGTTTGCTATGTGCAGTAACACCAACAATCTCCCCCGACGCCAATCAAATCACTAGCGTTCTGAAGAACTCTTACTCCTTTCTCTTTACAGAAGTAACAGAGGTATTTGACCTCTTCGACTTTTGGGACGGCCGTGACGGTCTTGTCGATGGATTCAAAATTGGTGACTTGCTCCGGTGCGTGGGAATGAACCCAACGCAAGCCCAGGTCTTCAAGAACGGCGGATGTAAAAAGCAAGGTAAGGCGGAGGTTTCACAATAGGTTGAAGCATAAAGGCGAATTTGTTTGGTCTCTCCTTGGACACACTACCCTATCCCTCTCAAACGACTGGAAACATAAAACGAAATGATGAAAAATATGGTTAAAACCTCGTGTATATATCCCCAGGAACGTGCATCTATTACCAATACATTGACATTTCAATAATGGTACAATATTCTTTCTTACAGGAGAAAAACAGTACAAACTTGAAGAAATTCTTCCAATTTACCAGGAATTGGCCAAAGAAAAAGACACTGGAACATTCGCAGACTTCAATGAAGCTTTCAAAACCTTTGACAGAGAAGGTCAGGGCTTTATCTCAGCGGCAGAATTGAGACACGTACTCACATCACTAGGTATGTAGCCAATCAAATCCGTCCTAACTGATTTTATAGACATTTGTAACCAATCAGATTCGTCCTTTCTCGAAGACAGCATATGAAAGTGTTCGTATGAATTTCTTGCTCGATGATGGAAAAGTAATATCATCTCAGCTGCCAGGTGGGCTAGATTAAAGTTACACAACGCGGCTAATAGTGGTCTCCCCAGCCCCTAGCTTCTGTCTACATATCTGTTTAATTTCAACACCCTAACTCAACAATCACATGTACCATTTTGCTCCTCGACAGGTGAGCGATTGACAGATCTACAGGTTGACGACATCATCAAGTTCACTGAGCTCCACGAGGATTTGGAAGGAAATGTCAATTTTGAAAGTACGTAAAATCATTTCGTCTCATCCGAAATATGATATCTTCTGTACCATTGACAGTTAGCTTACCACGACATAAGATAGACGGTGCAGTCTTCGTAAAATGTCTTCACATACATGACACTTACACTTCTTGGCGCGGCACAAGTGATCTAGTAAGTCACCACCAGAGGTCACAGAATCACTCCATGCGTACTGAATCTGTTTGATAAATAAAATTGTTGTTTTTTGCTAAGACCTCGCCCTCTTTTCTCTTTTCAGAATTCATTAAAAGTGTGATGGCAGGACCTTTCGACAAATAAAGAAATGTTTATACCTACAAAATGCTGACCATGTACATAAGAGCCCTGCGAGAAAACAAGATCAAACATCAGAACATCGCCTTCACACTATTTTATTTCGTTTCTCTGTGTACATTTCTATATTTTGACTTGAAATGAACAAACGTTCCTTTCTGAGAGAAGAGAAGCGCATCTCTTATTGGACAATCCTGACGCCGAGATAGACACGTGACAGTCATGTGACACTCACGTGTGAGTCACTTGTTCGGAAGATAATGGAATATACATGGAATATATGGTTCAATGGCGTCATCTCCTCACTCGCCAATAGTTGTGGACTTGACTGTTTGTATATATCTATATTTATCATCTTGAAGTTTTTGAAGTTTAACTTAAAGTAGTTTAATTTTTTTCAGAATTTAGTTAGTCCAAGGTTTTTAGTCATCCGCGCACCCTGCGTCGCTAGCTGTAATTTTAGTTTGCCTAGTTTTAGATAATTCCTAGTACTTTACATTGTATGATGTGTTCTGTATGTATTTATATATAACGAAAGAACGGTATCACCCGACGCGTCTATTTCGGCGTCGAGGTTGAAAGAAAATAGAATTTCGCCCTCGTAGTACATGTATAGCGAGAAACAGCCAACCTACATCTGGGACTTTCGAATTTCTTGCTCGTCTGTAAAAATCAAGTCGACAGATTCTGAAATATTTCTTACAAGTTTACAGTGAGATTCAAGGAGGTCATTTATAGTGACTTCGCATGATTGCCTGTTTCAAGAAAGTATGAGGAGGTTGTGGCGCGGTTTTGACGTGCAAGGATATTAAAGAAGTCCCTTCGATGACATCCTAATGGTGTATGAAGAATAACATGTCGACTTGAGTTGCTGGATTTTTGCACGCAACTGCAGTATAATTTTTATGCAGAGAATATTGTATCCGACCTGATATTATAACAGCTATGTCAGGAGAATAAACCTGCGGATTACCCAAATACACTAGCTTTCGCGTTCAATCATTTCTTTCTGTAAAGTTCAGATTATATTTTCTGAGGGTGCCTGTATTGGTAATAATAATGATGGGGTACTCATGGACCACAGCAAATCAACCCAGAATGCCTTAGACGTTGCTGAGCTTCCTCACAAGCTTACAGACCTCGAACGGCACTGTCCCTCACCGTGGCAGATCATACGTACGCAGAAGTCCCAATTTTTCAGTACTCCCTCCCAGTGTACGCATGCGTAAACTAGAGGCCAGACTCCCGCCTGCGTAAGCCCGTTCATCTGAGGGCGATGGGCGTTGCTGGTAACGTGACTCAAAGAAATCATACCATTAGTTCGCGTTCAAAAGTCTTAAACATTGTAAACAGCGAAAGAATGAATGGACTGATATTAAAGAGCAGGCTACTTCGACCCCTGTCACGCTGGGAGACCCGCAGGCGACCACATACACACGTAGCGCACGCGTCGGGTCGATAAAGTAGTACTTAAATGGTATTTTTTGGGTCACCTGGGTAGGCCATAATTTGTTTCTGGCCTTCATATGGGCCTGTCCTTCACAAACGAAAAAAACCCCCCAGAAATGGCTTGAAGTATCAATATTGTTTGATAAGGGCAATTACAACCAACAAGAGCAACAATAATTGGTAACAGATGTATATATTTCATTGGTCAACGAAGTGTTCCACGTATGTTTGTTTAGATTTTCCCATAAATTAGTTTACAATTAGTATACAATTTCATGATTACTCATCCGCAGGCATATGATGCATAAATGCATAGATGTTGCCGGTGTCCAGTAAAAAATCAGTGAAAATTATGACGATGGATGCGTGGTGCACGGAGTTCGTCCTTGCAGAGAAAGAATAATTTTGGGCGTGTAGGCCTACTTAACAATGACCTATTTGTGACCGCTGCAAAAACCCAAAGACCCAGATATATCACCACAATATTGTAACCTGTGACAGGGGTACTGACATCCCGCCAGAGACCATGGTAAACAGCGATGATAGCATACTTATTCGATTAGAAGGAAAGACGTATGCCAATGAGTACACGGAAAACATGACCTGCTATACTGTTGTCCATTACCAAACACAAAGTATCATTCGCATCTGCAGACAAAGTGACGGGCCCTGTACTCAACTTCACCAAAAATTGCCTTCTTTAAGATGAAACGATTTCATTTAAATGCTTGTGAAGCTTGAGTTTCATGTTAGATTCCCCCAAAAAACCAATGCAGGAACCGAATGATATGTTAGGAACATACACACAAAAAGGTCAAACTGCACAGAATGACCTGCAGACGCCTAATTGGTTCTTGTCAATCTTTCTATATGAAATCAATATGGATCCACCAGTCGCATTTTGGTAATTGGGCGGAATCAATTCCGGCATTCTGAAAGCCTGCTCCCATCACACAATGGCAGTCTAACTGCACGAGCCATTGACCATTGGATAACTTTATGAAAATAGCAAGGAACAAGGTAGGTTTAAACAATAGGTGTGACAATTGATGTGAATAATTTACTTTGGTTCATGAAATTGACAAATCCATAGGCCTGACTGTAGTAGGTATTTGTCATGTAATTTTAGTTATTGGGGCGTGTACAGTTATGAACCAAATTAATCTCCACTGGTATTCATAGCGTTCGTGTCGGCACGTGTTACTGTCCAGAACACTAGCAGGCCATACACTATCGTGATATGATAGAACCATCTCAATATAGGGCTAGGTCATTTCATCTATCATTATATAGTATCAGTCTACCATGAACTGACTCCGTTGGTTTAGTCCATTCATAAATGTTATGTCCGCATCGCTTGAGGCTCTAAGCGCGATCGATATCATATGATTTCCAGAAAAAGTGCGTATAACCTATGTTATTTGATGGCAACACAGTTTTAAGAAGGACCATTCATCCTTAAAATCGTTGTCATTAACAATAGATGAGCGATCTATCACCTATTTTTTTCGTTGAGAGTTGGCTGTACAGACGCGAAGCAGATTTGCCAATTACCCAGTTGAAATGTGCCGCATGGTTTTGTCTATAGAAGTGGTTTTTCGTTAGGCATAAGTGTCCATCAAGCCTTCTTCGATTATCAATAGGAATCGATCATCTTCGTGTACAGCATGTGTGTCAAAAATGGTAAAATATACGATATTGATGTTCAGACTCGATGTATCTATGATGTTAATATGGCAGGATATACGTTGCAAATTCAATAATCATATTTTTTCTTTCAATATTAATATTTTATGCAATGTTTGCAATTTTACATGCAATAATGTCTGTTATGTATTCGATATTTTTAATATCTATTCAATAATGTTTTGTACGTTTTTTTTCGTTAAGACTTATATTCATTCCATGTTTTCAATTTTTTATGCAATCTTCGATCATTTTTCATTCCATGTGGGCGCAAATTTGTCATTTTAATATTTTGCGAACATATTTATTCGGAAACTGATTGTGAATGTGCGTTGTGCATATTGCAACGTATGTCATGCCATATGTTTATGTCCAAATTACTTGATTCTACGAACGCGCCGAGCGTCGCTGCCACACGAAAATGTGCGTGATCTCAGTTGGTGTTTGGGTGTCAAGATTTTCCGCTAGCGTGGTTGGCTTGAAGCTGAAGTTACGTCAAATCAGATTGCCATTTTCTCGTGAAATAGACTAGTATTTTTCTTGCTATAACTGTTGTTTGACCCTACCCATCATTTCAGGAAAAATTCTTCAGACAGCCTGGTCGGCGGCACCATGTCGCGGACGTTACTTTTCTTAGGAACACTATGTTTTGCATTACTATGCCTTCCAAACAACACCCACGGTACGTGATGTCGTTTAGTTATCTCACACAAATCAGAATTTCAAATTTTTCTATTCCATCCATAAGATCGAGTAAGAGGGAATACTACTGTATTCTGTTATCGCTAATGCGGCGTGTGTGTAGATGTGTCTCAACTATTATTTTCCGCGGACCAAATGTAAACAATCTTCACCAATGTACTTGACCTTAAAGTAGCATAGACCGTTGTAAAGCAGTTCATGTCGCGGCGAGTTAGACAATGGTCACCTTTTCCTAAGCATGATTTTACCTTGATTAGTTCCCCTTGATATTTAGCTTTGAAGTACACTCCAATGGCTTCCACTCATCATGAAGTAGCCAGCGTACATCAAATCCGACGGAGTGTCCTACCAATACCCAAAAAGATCATCCATGGCGCCCATCACGGGAAGGCTAGCGTCAATCAAGGCACTGAGAGTCCACCAATGCGGCACAAAGTGACTCACCACAGAAAGGCTGCCGTCCTTCTAGGCATTCACAGTCGTTCACCAATGCACAAAGTGACTCACCATAAGACTGTCGTCCATCAAGGCCACCACAGTGTCTCACCAATGAACAAATTGACCCATCATTTTAGGGCAAGCAAATCGCATCCCGATGGAAAAGGTATGCATCAAACGGCGACCGGATTTTGAGCAACGGTTCGGCCGAAAGTAATACATTTTTGTTTCCTCAATGCATGTAAAAAATGCATAAATTTCAATTACAATGTATTCCAGTATAGATAGAAGTACTCATAATGATCTATTGGCATGAAAAAAATCGTGCTTTCTGATAATCATGAGACGCCCACACACACATCAACTGATATCGACTGAGGTGATATTGACGACACGTTCTTTCTTTAGGAAAAGGCCTGAAGAAATCCAAGAAGGCCTGTAAAAATATCGCCATCGGAGCCCAAAGTAAGTTATCTTTACGGATGAAATTACTTTGCAGTTGATATGGCAAGATGTGGGCAAACTCCGTCTTATATTCATGGTTGCCAAGCGTTACGGGCCACTATAGCCTCTCTTGGCCCAAACCTTTCCTCAAACAAATACTTCTTTGAGGACTTTGAACCAGCACCATGATTGGCAGAAGTTGCAACCAAGATTTTACGACCAATTGCTCAGGTGCAATATTTCCGGTGTGTAAAAGGTACAACAAATATCTTATTTCAGAAAAATGCGACCATGGCAAGGTTTGGAACGGAACCAGATGCATAGTGAAACGTAAGGTTTATTCTTATTGATATTGCTCAAAGTTGAAAATCTATGTCACGGGAGAGTGTCCATGCACCATGTCCATCTGCTTTTCCAAAACGTCAAGTGAAAGATGTCTCAAGGCCTGAAATCAGAAGTAAAAGTACTTGAAGTATTTTCGAGTATAAACACAACCTTCCTGCTGCCGTCTAGACTAGTAGCGTACCAGTAAGAATTCGTGCATGCACGTAAGATGGTTCCCTTAACCAATATCGTCGTCTTTTTTAGCGAACTGCAAAGGGAAAATGACTTGGAATGGCCAAAAGTGTGTCCCCAAATGTGAGTATCAAATCAAACCATACGTTCGCTTTAAAAATTGAATTACATCAGGATGTGGTTTGTAAAGAGGAACATTTGCTCAGTATCGCAATCTGTTGAAACTAAAAAACATGTAAGAATAAATTTCACATTTGTTCAGTATTGCAATCTGTTGAAACTAATAAACATGTAAGAATAAATCTCACGATCGTCAGTGTGACACCTGTGTGCTGTTTCGACTGGATAAGCTAGTTATTTTGGTAAAGTAGCAGCATGCCTGAACTGGCAGTGCAAGAAATAACTTTACACTAAAGAAGAGAATCCAATGTCTTATTCGGCAGCCATTTTGGATATCGGCGTCCATCTTGGAATAAAGGCAAAATTTATGGTGACCTTCAGAGCTTAATCAAAGGAGTATGGTCTCAGGACCAGAAAACCGCTGCGAAACCCTTCACTGATGGAACTTTTTCCTTGGCTTAGACTGTCTTAAATATGAAATTATTTCAGCTCTGTGCAAAGGTAGAATGGTACGGGTCAACAATAAGTGCGTACGAAAGCGTAAGTAAAATACCAATTGCTGAGATCATTTCACTCGGATGGAACTGTTGTCCACCGTTAATGGCTGAATCAACTAAACCAACATTTGATTTCAGTGTTTTTAAATATTTCCTCTCTAAAAATATGTATCTGTTCGATTCACGCCAACTTGAATGAAAAGGTCTGTGTCTCTTTCGTACAAAACCATATTTTTATGTATTTAAGTTCTGGTACATTGCATGATAATTTATAAAATATTCTTGTAATTAATATTTCCAGCAAAGTGTAAAAAGTACCACGTCTTCAACGGAAGAAAATGTACACGCCAAAGTAAGTCAACTGAAGCAAGGTGATTGGCTGGTGCCGATACATTGTAGGCCTAACCGGTGTATGGAATGAACTTCAATATTGGAGGCTGCCTATCGCAAATCTGAGAACAATCTCATGAATAGATGCAGCGAATCATCTTAACACAAGGTCTTCACTACCTGTTCTCGTGAATACTCGGCCTGTGTCAAGAAGCGAATGAAATTCCAACTGTGAATGATTCTCACATGCCCAATCGAATGAATACGGGCTACATGGACTCGCCCGATCTTTTCTCCGATGACTTTATAGACTAATGCGCTGCTTACCTCCCATTTTCACCAACTCCGTGACCATGACTCATGACGCGTGGGCTGACCAGCAGTAGAGAAGCACATGGCTTGATGAGCCTCTGCCTTTGTACTTCGTGGTTCGTACGGATTGCGATCCCTGCCCATTTTGACACAATATTAACAGTTTGAATCCAAATCATCAGGTTAGTATATTAACCTTTCGCTTCCTTTTGATATGCTATGTATTTTCCTTACTGTCTTTCAGTCGAATGCGTGAGGTATCACGCATGGAACGGTGAGAAGTGCGTCCGACAACGTGAGTAGATGTTGATCTATGCACTTGCACGTAGCAATGATGCTTTCAGTAATAACTGAATCCTCATTTAGCTGGTATGAAATTTAGGGCTCACATGCAGAGAAGGCTTGTATATTAAGCTGCCGTAACAATAGAGATGAAAGTGGGTTATCCGGTGTGACAGCGGATATAGTCCCCCTGGAGTCATAGTCCGGTAGCATTGTATTTGATCAATTAAGCAGCATGATCTATTGTACCGCTAACCCTAACCAAAACATTTAGGTCATGCGGGCTATTGTTACACGGACTATCAGCCCTAGGACTACTATCCCTTGCACACCGGCATTAAACCATATCACAAGTTTGCACAACTGGTTTCGTAGGTAGGGAAATCTTTTGACTTTTCTGTTTTATGGTTTAACAATGAACAACGAAGAACAAGTACATCATCTTTATGATTTCTCACATTGCAGAGAGGTGTTCTAAAGGAGAATACTTCAACGGAAGGATCTGCGTTAGCATATGTAAGATAATTTCATTTTTACCACCAATAATTCTCGAGTGTAACGCTCTCATGCTATGTACATTGACATGGTACGGCCATATCCATTGAGTTGTAACGCAATACATGCAGTGTATAATCATGTGTCTCGCGTCAACTATGTATGGCAAGACGAGATAAGACCAGGTACATTTGTTAAAGACATTATGCGCGTTCCAAAGCCACCGCACATCACTACTATAATGGACGTAGAGCTGAAATAGTTTGTCACACATCTCCTCCGTCAGTTCAGATCGGATGACCTCGAAACTTTTCCTGAAAGTCGTGGTTGATATGGAGATGGTCCTCGCCGGGTTAAATGGGTAAACTTTGCAGCGACCTCGGAGAAATAGCATTTTTTGTTCTTTCTATATATGGGCATACTCATTAACATAAGGGGCCTTTTCAGCAGGTGTGATTTGCATATGGGGCCATCTATTAAATCAAAAGTGTGGGATTATACAAAAATAAGCCGGGAAGGTATTGAGGCCACTGGACCAGATAAAGGAAGGTTTAGCAAAAATCGCCGATTCATATGATCGCTTTGAATCAATCTCTAAATCCATTTCCAGCGGAATGCAAGGGAAGAAACATATGGAATGGACGGAAATGCGTCAGCAAATGTAAGTAAAAGAACGGAAACCACTATATGCACGTTGTCGTGCCATCTCGACGAATATCTAATACGCCAAAATGCCATACCAGTTCCCATTATGTCATATCACCCAACATTTTACGAGTTCTTTGGATGTTATGTTCCATTGGATTCGTGATGGTGAATTTTCGTCCGGGCAGGCTAATAACCTTTCTGATTGCTGGTCAACATTTGGAGTAATTCAGTACCTAAAGAAACCTTGGCATCACCGTATAGCTTATACCACTTGTCTTTTTTTCGCCAGCCAAATGCAAACCAGGACAAGTTTGGAGAAGGAACCGCTGTGTTCGCCTGCGTGAGTATAGGGGGATTTCTTCTTCCCCTTCATCTTAACGTGTTTCATGGCATCAACACACTGATAGAAGCAGTTACTGCAAAACTGTATAGGCATCTTGCAGAGCGTCATCATAAGTTCTTTTACTTCATGAGTCGATTTCCGGGAGCAAAATTGGCCGAGACTTTCCTGTTTGGTACTCTGGCTGAGGTTATTTCTCTTTCATTGTTTCCAGCGAGATGCAGCAAGAGAAAGGGTTTTGTATTCAATGGAAAGCGTTGCATCTTCCAAGGTCGATGTCAGAAGTACAAGAAATGGAACGGGCACAAGTGCGTGCCAAATAAAAGTAAGTTTCCATCGGTATCTGATCGCCCAGAGCGTAATCGTACCAACCAATGACACCCGGTGTAATGTTTTTGAGTGTTTCTATTTTTGAGTGTTTCCCCTCATTGTTTGGGAACGCTAAAAGATAGATTGACAAGTTTTTCTGTGTTTCCCCCTATTGAAAAGTCATGGTCTCTCTATAGCTGCCTATTGTTTGGAAACACTGACACATGGGAAACAACCACAGATGTTACACCGGCCCGGCCAGTAAGAGCAAACTCTCCAAGAAGACCTCGAAAACCATCAGTCCAATCAATACAAGAACGCTGTACGATTTTGAGTTAAACGGGGTATAGATGCGCATTACAATATTATCATTTCCCATGACGGGCGGCCCCCAGAGTCCTGATCATCGCCGTCACTGCAGATTCTCGTTCTCCTTTTTTTTCTTAAAGAAGTTTCACCATAACAATCCAGTGACAATATTCTGCTTTACATCTTTAGTCAAATGTAGAAAAGGTCAGAGATTTAATGGTAAGAGGTGCGTTGATGTTCGACCACCAGTGCGACCTTGCAAACCTGGATATAAACGGATACGCGGCAAATGTCGTAGGATTAGCGTGCCAAATCGTAAGTTTCAATAAAGACGCTTTCATAAAGGGGTACGCCGTTCGGGTACATTGTATTTACTGGTGGCAAAAGAAAACATGAATAAACACCCGCTATGCAGTAACCAGGCGTGTCAACATGATGAATATTGACTTGTGAAGTATATCTTTAACGACGTACAGCGTGCATGAATTTTTCACAACGCGGAACCGAAATCACACGTGGGTGCACACGAGTCCGGCGAGATACTAATCATCCAATTCATCGATACTTACGTAACAGTAAACATTTATGTCACACAATTCTACAATCAAAAACAATCTCTTCCAAACACTCAAACGATGATTATTACGTTTTCTGTGATCTGTGCTGGTCCTTCGTATTTCTTGGCAAGAGACACGTTTAAATCACTTTCTCGATTCTCAGCGAGATGTGGGCAAGGCAAACGTTACAATAGAAAGCTCAGAAGATGTGTTCCTATAGTCTCCAAGCCTTGCAAAAAGGAGGGCTACAAGCGAGTCAATGGGAGATGTATTAGACAGAGTAAGTATATGAATGGTATAAGAGAGGAAGCGCCTCATATGACAACCTAGCAAATAAATACAAGTAAAAAAACACCTGAAAAACGAAAGAAAAAACAAGGTAGGTATTGTGAACAAAAAAAAATCGACCCCGGCAGGACTCGAACCTGCAATCTTCTGATCCGAAGTCAGACGCCTTATCCATTAGGCCACGAGGCCGCTGTGTGTCCCTGCTATTTTGTATGTTCATAATCTTAATCAATGATAGTTTTGGAAATTTCTGTAAGATGGCAGTGCGATCGCTTTTTGACCATAGCAGTGTGAAAGGCAGTCTGGTACCCTGAAAAAAAGTCCCGTTGAGCACGAACGAACGTTTGGGCGACGCAGAAAAGATATGCCCGATTCAAACTGGGGTGGGTGGGGTGGGGCGGGTCAGGGATAGCACAGATTTAGATCATATCATAAAGGCAAGGGTTTCTCTAACAATGAAATATCAAGTGGAGGGTGGTTTTGGGATTGAGCTGCAATCTCAATAATGTATTATGATTTTCACAGGTCGTTGTGGAAAACGGCAACGTTGGGACGGAAAACGGTGCATCTACCACGGTGAGTTTTCCCAAAAAATCGTCGCAGTTTCTTTAAAAAGCCACCTAACATCCTATGAATCATGACAATGATCAACATGTGCATTTCGTTATTTTGCCCCAACCGTAAAAAGAATTCAACCCAAGCGTTTATTTTTCCCTGCTGGTTCAGGCCGAGCGACCACTCTGAAAGGTGATTCGTGGGGGGTCGATTCTATCGAGATTTCCCTTTGATAAGACTGTGCAATAATGGGAATTTATGCCAGTGGAGATGTGAGTGGGCTTCGACGAAGATAATAGGCCGTGTATTAGGCTATAGGCCTTTAAAATCTCTTACATCGAGCTCGGTAAGGGGCAAAATAAGGTAAGTGCAACAGCATTGCGAGATTTATTCGCGAATTCTGCGAAAATGAAACCCCCGCGAAAATTTCAGTTAATCAATATCTACTCAATACAGTAATAACTGTCTCCCCCTTCTCCCCCTTACAGCTGCATGTCGAACTAATATGGTTTGGAACGGAAAACGATGCGTTACGAAATGTAAGTTTGGTGTCATCAAAAATTGAAATTTGAAATATCGAGAGGAGGAGTGTATAATAACAACTGGTGCCGAGATGGAAACAACTGATCTTTTTCCTTGATGACCTAGTACTCATTGGCAAGACCTAGACGTAAAGACGACAGTCGTCTGATTACCGTTGAACAGTCAGCTTCCTTGAGTGAATCAATCTTTACAATGATTTATTTAAAAGACAAATTTAATATCAAATTTCCGACCAGAATTTGAATTTGAATCTTTAACTATCGTTTTCTCTGTGGAAAGTTTTCAAAGTATGTTCGAATTTTGTCACAGCTAAATGCAAGACTGGTTTTGTTTGGCGCAGAGAAAAGTGTGTCAAGAAACGTAAGTAAGAAGTCCTCTTCCATTCCAGCTACGATATAAATTTCAAAAATATGTCTTTAACCGTTAGATTACGCAGAGCGCAAAGATTTATCAGAGACTTAAATCAATTGTGTTCAGTTTGTAACTTGTACCTCCACGTACCGTATTTTATCAAAATTAGCTTTGTCCTTGGCATTGTTGGGAATTATGTTATATCTTTGTGCAATAAATGGTACAGTGGCTTCGTAAGCGTATTCGTAAATGATTGCCGTGCCAAAAAAAAATCCAAAATGTTTTTTTTAATCGCAGCTCATTGTGGGCGAGGAACCAAGTTCAACGGAGAGATATGTGTCCCACAGAGTAAGTAGAGCGTTCTCTGGTCTGTTCATTTCATGTTGGAAGAAAACAATGCATGCACGTTCTTACCACAGCTGAAACTAGTATTAATATGCCAATGATTGTCTAAATCAAAGATTGAAACAAGAAGTCCGCGAAACGATGTTGTTCCCTAGAACCACGAAAATAAAACGCCCGTGACAATAAGGTGGTTTACCAATCTGATTTTCAGATATGTGCAAAAACGGCCGAAGATGGAATGGCAGGAAGTGTGTAGGTCAGTACCCCGATTGTCATGGTTACTGATAGGAAAAGTCTTAATCAAAAGTGGGTTTCGCAAGCTCTTCAGTTACCTATTGGTAATTTACTTGCTGTGAACTTGAAACATCATTCCTGTGAGCTGGCAACGGAATCGGGCGCCATGACATCTCCGACTCTAGTTAATTCGAGTCAGATGTCAAGCTTACTTCTGATTTTCAGGAAAAAGGTGTCCTCCTGGAACAAGAAGATACAAAGGGAAGTGCATACCTCATGCAAGCGGATGTAAAAAAGGGTTCAGAAAGGTCGGAGGAAAATGCATCCCACGTAGTAAGTACATGAGATTTGAAGAAAATGTCACCTCATCGCCTCTCCATTGCCTATTTCGTTTGCGAACCTTTGTGTGACTTGTTGATTAGTGGTTGGTGTTTTCTAACATTACAGGGTGCAGACGAGGATACAGAAGAATCAAAGGGAAATGCCGCAAAGTGCCAGTGAGATGTCGCCGAGGATATAAACTGCGGAAAGGACGGTGTGTCCGGAACAGTAAGTACGAACAGAATGCGACGCTTAATGTAACTTGGCTCTCCTGCGTTATTATTGAAAGACATGAATAATGAGGTCATCAATTTTGAGTTGTCAATAATGTACTGGTTAAGGCCACTTTCTTCATCTCTACTCCTCTCTCTATAAACAGTCCACAAATGCCATAAAGGATATAGACGATACAGAGGACGATGTATCAAGCAGAGTGAGTAACAATTTACAGTTTCATTGATTCGTGAGTCAGTTTTTCCTTCATATGTGACTTCGATCCATGCTACACTTTACAAAGGAAATATTGAAATTCTGTTTGATGATACACGGCCATAGGAGCTCCCCTTGGCTTTAAGCGGCATTCACGACCACAATGAACGCCTCCCGTTTAGAAAATACTGTCATTGAATCAAATTAATTCATTTGTTATTTGATACATCTCGAAGTATTTTCATTTCAGGGAAATGTACTCATGGGCAAGTTTGGAATGGGATGCGTTGCATTAAGAGACGTAAGTCAAACATAATTTTCAAGTGTTTTTCTCATTCAACTTTCGCCATTTATTGAGTGAATGAGTATAAAACCGGCCTCTTACGATGTGAACGCTACGTAAAGCTGCTATATACCGTATCTCCTTCAATTGAGTACATTCGACATAACATGGCGTTATCTCCTTCAGTTATGTGCTCGATGTTTTTTAGTGAAATGTAACAAAAAGACTCAGAGATGGAATGGAGAGACTTGCGTTCCAAAGGCAAAATGTCCCGGTAAAAACCTCGTCTGGAATGGAAAGAAATGTACTCGTAAACGTAAGTTGAATTATTAGCACGTACATGTCCATTTAGTAACTCTAGAGAACCTTATTTGAGGAGGCCACAGGCCTAATAAGTAACATTAACGTATTTACTTTGATCAAACTTACCAACGTTAATCACAACATACATCTTTTACCATAACCAGATGCCTCAATCAGAGCTTTCTCTTATTACAGCCAAGTGTAAGCGAGGGTACCGATTCAACAAGAAGAAATGCATCAGGCAGAGTGAGTCAATTGTCTTTGCTTCATCTTTATGGCGTCTAGTACTTTCAACATTGATATGTTGTCCATTAGTATGAGCAACATAACTGACTACTCAATGTCTTTGCGCGCATGTTTGAAAAGGCAATATAACTGTAACACTTTTCCAGACTTCAGCACTCTTCATCTCACACTGGTGAAATGTATCTCGATCTCATTTTCAGATAGATGCAGACGAAACTCCAAATGGAATGGCAAGACTTGTGTTCCGGATAAACCAGGTTAGTATATTTCGACAACCTTTATTACATTAGAGCGGAGAGGACGATGTGTGCCAATCAAGAACAATAAATACGACACCCCAAATTGCCTTGATTCAAGTCGATAGAGACTCATTACCACAATGCTTCAGAGATTGAAATCACATGACTTGTGTTAAGTTAAGTAGGGGGCAAAGGAGCAGGATTCCTTATATGAAGGCTCTCCGATCAACATTTCAGTTGAAAAGTCTGTCTGCAACCTTCCCAAGAAGACCGGTCTCTGCAAGGCGGCCTTCAGGAAGTACTACTATAACGCCAGCTCGGGAACCTGCTTACAGTTCATCTATGGTGGTTGCGGAGGCAATGGTAACAACTTCCGCACAAAAGCTGAGTGCGAAAAGCGATGTAAAAAGGGTACGTACGTCACTCAATACTAATTGTTTGTTAGTAGTTGTTAGTCAGTGCCATCCTTGTCTTGAGCTCGAGACCCGGCCAGTGCCACTTGGTAACTCTCAACTGGCCTAAAGTGTCCTTGCGTGCGCTCGATAGTGCCTACCCTTGGATCCCCAGAAAGGTTTCTGCATTTTCTTCAGTGAAGGCGGCTCTGGAAGCCATTTTCGATCTTGTCTGTTGCACTGTTTCAATTTCAGGAAAGAAATGCCAACCTGGATACAGAAAGGTCGGAGGAAAATGCATCCCACGTAGTAAGTACATGAGATTTGAAGAAAATGTCACCTCATCGCCTTTCCATTGCCTATTTCGTTTGCGAACCTTTGTGTGACTTGTTGACTAGTGGTTGGTGTTTTCTAACATTACAGGGTGCAGACGAGGATACAGAAGAATCAAAGGGAAATGCCGCAAAGTGCCAGTGAGATGTCGCCGAGGATATAAACTGCGGAAAGGACGGTGTGTCCGGAACAGTAAGTACGAACAGAATGCGACGCTTAATGTAACTTGGATCTCCTGCGTTATCATTGAAAGACATGAATAATGAGGTCATCAATTTTTAGTTGTCAATAATGTACTGGTTAAGGCCACTTTCTTCATCTCTACTCCTCTCTCTATAAACAGCCCGCAAATGCCATAAAGGATATAGACGATACAGAGGACGATGTATCAAGCAGAGTGAGTAACAATTTACAGTTTCATTGATTCGTGAGTCAGTTTTTCCTTCATATGTGACTTCGATCCATGCTACACTTTACAAAGGAAATATTGAAATTTTGTTTGATGATACATGGCCATAGGAGCTCCCCTTGGCTTTAAGCGGCATTCACGACCACAATGAACGCCTCCCGTTTAGAAAATACTGTCATTGAATCAAATTAATTCATTTGTTATTTGATACATCTCGAAGTATTTTCGTTTCAGGGAAATGTACTCATGGGCAAGTTTGGAATGGGATGCGTTGCATTAAGAGACGTAAGTCAAACATAATTTTCAAGTGTTTTTCTCATTCAACTTTCGCCATTTATTGAGTGAATGAGTATAAAACCGGCCTCTTACGATGTGAACGCTACGTAAAGCTGCTATATACCGTATCTCCTTCAATTGAGTACATTCGACATAACATGGCGTTATCTCCTTCAGTTATGTGCTCGATGTTTTTTAGTGAAATGTAACAAAAAGACTCAGAGATGGAATGGAGAGACTTGCGTTCCAAAGGCAAAATGTCCCGGTAAAAACCTCGTCTGGAATGGAAAGAAATGTACTCGCAAACGTAAGTTGAATTATTAGCACGTACATGTCCATTTAGTAACTCTAGAGAACCTTATTTGAGGAGGCCACAGGCCTAATAAGTAACATTAACGTATTTACTTTGATCAAACTTACCAACGTTAATCACAACATACATCTTTTACCATAACCAGATGCCTCAATCAGAGCTTTCTCTTATTACAGCCAAGTGTAAGCGAGGGTACCGATTCAACAAGAAGAAATGCATCAGGCAGAGTGAGTCAATTGTCTTTGCTTCATCTTTATGGCGTCTAGTACTTTCAACATTGATATGTTGTCCATTAGTATGAGCAACATAACTGACTACTCAATGTCTTTGCGCGCATGTTTGAAAAGGCAATATAACTGTAACACTTTTCCAGACTTCAGCACTCTTCATCTCACACTGGTGAAATGTATCTCGATCTCATTTTCAGATAGATGCAGACGAAACTCCAAATGGAATGGCAAGACTTGTGTTCCGGATAAACCAGGTTAGTATATTTCGACAACCTTTATTACATTAGAGCGGAGAGGACGATGTGTGCCAATCAAGAACAATAAATACGACACCCCAAATTGCCTTGATTCAAGTCGATAGAGACTCATTACCACAATGCTTCAGAGATTGAAATCACATGACTTGTGTTAAGTTAAGTAGGGGGCAAAGGAGCAGGATTCCTTATATGAAGGCTCTCCGATCAACATTTCAGTTGAAAAGTCTGTCTGCAACCTTCCCAAGAAGACCGGTCTCTGCAAGGCGGCCTTCAGGAAGTACTACTATAACGCCAGCTCGGGAACCTGCTTACAGTTCATCTATGGTGGTTGCGGAGGCAATGGTAACAACTTCCGCACAAAAGCTGAGTGCGAAAAGCGATGTAAAAAGGGTACGTACGTCACTCAATACTAATTGTTTGTTAGTAGTTGTTAGTCAGTGCCATCCTTGTCTTGAGCTCGAGACCCGGCCAGTGCCACTTGGTAACTCTCAACTGGCCTAAAGTGTCCTTGCGTGCGCTCGATAGTGCCTACCCTTGGATCCCCAGAAAGGTTTCTGCATTTTCTTCAGTGAAGGCGGCTCTGGAAGCCATTTTCGATCTTGTCTGTTGCACTGTTTCAATTTCAGGAAAGAAATGCCAACCTGGATACAGAAAGGTCGGAGGAAAATGCATCCCACGTAGTAAGTACATGAGATTTGAAGAAAATGTCACCTCATCGCCTTTCCATTGCCTATTTCGTTTGCGAACCTTTGTGTGACTTGTTGATTAGTGGTTGGTGTTTTCTAACATAACAGGGTGCAGACGAGGATACAGAAGAATCAAAGGGAAATGCCGCAAAGTGCCAGTAAAATGTCGCCGAGGATATAAACTGCGGAAAGGACGGTGTGTCCGGAACAGTAAGTACGAACAGAATGCGACGCTTAATGTAACTTGGCTCTCCTGCGTTATTATTGAAAGACATGAATAATGAGGTCATCAATTTTGAGTTGTCAATAATGTACTGGTTAAGGCCACTTTCTTCATCTCTACTCCTCTCTCTATAAACAGCCCGCAAATGCCATAAAGGATATAGACGATACAGAGGACGATGTATCAAGCAGAGTGAGTAACAATTTACAGTTTCATTGATTCGTGAGTCAGTTTTTCCTTCATATGTGACTTCGATCCATGCTACACTTTACAAAGGAAATATTGAAATTCTGTTTGATGATACACGGCCACAGGAGCTCCCCTTGGCTTTAAGCGGCAATCACGACCACAATGAACGCCTCCCGTTTAGAAAATACTGTCATTGAATCAAATTAATTCATTTGTTATTTGATACATCTCGAAGTATTTTCATTTCAGGGAAATGTACTCATGGGCAAGTTTGGAATGGGATGCGTTGCATTAAGAGACGTAAGTCAAACATAATTTTCAAGTGTTTTTCTCATTCAACTTTCGCCATTTATTGAGTGAATGAGTATAAAACTGGCCTCTTACGATGTGAACGCTACGTAAAGCTGCTATATACCGTATCTCCTTCAATTGAGTACATTCGACATAACATGGCGTTATCTCCTTCAGTTATGTGCTCGATGTTTTTTAGTGAAATGTAACAAAAAGACTCAGAGATGGAATGGAGAGACTTGCGTTCCAAAGGCAAAATGTCCCGGTAAAAACCTCGTCTGGAATGGAAAGAAATGTACACGCAAACGTAAGTTGAATTATTAGCACGTACATGTCCATTTAGTAACTCTAGAGAACCTTATTTGAGGAGGCCACAGGCCTAATAAGTAACATTAACGTATTTACTTTGATCAAACTTACCAACGTTAATCACAACATACATCTTTTACCATAACCAGATGCCTCAATCAGAGCTTTCTCTTATTACAGCCAAGTGTAAGCGAGGGTACCGATTCAACAAGAAGAAATGCATCAGGCAGAGTGAGTCAGTTGTCTTTGCTGCATCTTTATGGCGTCTAGTACTTTCAACATTGATATGTTGTCCATTAGTATGAGCAACATAACTGACTACTCAATGTCTTTGCGCGCATGTTTGAAAATGCAATATAACTAACACTTTTCCAGACTTCAGCACTCTTCATCTCACACTGGTGAAATGTATCTCGATCTCATTTTCAGATAGATGCAGACGAAACTCCAAATGGAATGGCAAGACTTGTGTTCCGGATAAACCAGGTTAGTATATTTCGACAACCTTTATTACATTAGAGCGGAGAGGACGATGTGTGCCAATCAAGAACAGAAAGTACGACACCCCAAATTGCCTTGATTCAAGTCGATAGAGACTCATTACAACAATGCTTGAGAAAAATGACTTCTGTTAAATGAAGTATGGGGCCGAGGAGCAGGATTCCTTATATGAAGGCTCTCCGATCAACATTTCAGTTGAAAAGTCTGTCTGCAAGCTTCCCAAGAAGACCGGTCTCTGCAAGGCGGCCTTCAGGAAGTACTACTATAACGCCAGCTCGGGAACCTGCTTACAGTTCATCTATGGTGGTTGCGGAGGCAATGGTAACAACTTCCGCACAAAAGCTGAGTGCGAAAAGCGATGTAAAAAGGGTACGTGCGTCTCTTAATACTAATTGTTTGTTAGTAGTTGTTAGTCAGTGCCATCCTTGTCTTGAGCTCGAGACCCGGCCAGTGCCACTTGGTAACTCTCAACTGGCCTAAAGTGTCCTTGCGTGCGCTCGATAGTGCCTACCCTTGGATCCCCAGAAAGGTTTCTGCATTTTCTTCAGTGAAGGCGGCTCTGGAAGCCATTTTCGATCTTGTCTGTTGCACTGTTTCAATTTCAGGAAAGAAATGCCAACCTGGATACAGAAAGGTCGGAGGAAAATGCATCCCACGTAGTAAGTACATGAGATTTGAAGAAAATGTCACCTCATCGCCTTTCCATTGCCTATTTCGTTTGCGAACCTTTGTGTGACTTGTTGACTAGTGGTTGGTGTTTTCTAACATTACAGGGTGCAGACGAGGATACAGAAGAATCAAAGGGAAATGCCGCAAAGTGCCAGTGAGATGTCGCCGAGGATATAAACTGCGGAAAGGACGGTGTGTCCGGAACAGTAAGTACGAACAGAATGCGACGCTTAATGTAACTTGGCTCTCCTGCGTTATTATTGAAAGACATGAATAATGAGGTCATCAATTTTTAGTTGTCAATAATGTACTGGTTAAGGCCACTCTCTTCATCTCTACTCCTCTCTCTATAAACAGCACGCAAATGCCATAAAGGATATAGACGATACAGAGGACGATGTATCAAGCAGAGTGAGTAACAATTTACAGTTTCATTGATTCGTGAGTCAGTTTTTCCTTCATATGTGACTTCGATCCATGCTACACTTTACAACGGAAATACTGAAATTCTGTTTGATGATACACGGCCATAGGAGCTCCCCTTGGCTTTAAGCGGCATTCACGACCACAATGAACGCCTCCCGTTTAGAAAATACTGTCATTGAATCAAATTAATTCATTTGTTATTTGATACATCTCGAAGTATTTTCATTTCAGGGAAATGTACTCATGGGCAAGTTTGGAATGGGATGCGTTGCATTAAGAGACGTAAGTCAAACATAATTTTCAAGTGTTTTTCTCATTCAACTTTCGCCATTTATTGAGTGAATGAGTATAAAACCGGCCTCTTACGATGTGAACGCTACGTAAAGCTGCTATGTACCGTATCTCCTTCAATTGAGTACATTCGACATAACATGGCGTTATCTCCTTCAGTTATGTGCTCGATGTTTTTTAGTGAAATGTAACAAAAAGACTCAGAGATGGAATGGAGAGACTTGCGTTCCAAAGGCAAAATGTCCCGGTAAAAACCTCGTCTGGAATGGAAAGAAATGTACACGCAAACGTAAGTTGAATTATTAGCACGTACATGTCCATTTAGTAACTCTAGAGAACCTTATTTGAGGAGGCCACAGGCCTAATAAGTAACATTAACGTATTTACTTTGATCAAACTTACCAACGTTGATCACAACATACATCTTTTACCATAACCAGATGCCTCAATCAGAGCTTTTTCTTATTACAGCCAAGTGTAAGCGAGGGTACCGATTCAACAAGAAGAAATGCATCAGGCAGAGTGAGTCAGTTGTCTTTGCTTCATCTTTATGGCGTCTAGTACTTTCAACATTGATACGTTGTCCATTAGTATGAGCAACATAACTGACTACTCAATGTCTTTGCGCGCATGTTTGAAAAGGCAATATAACTGTAACACTTTTCCAGACTTCAGCACTCTTCATCTCACACTGCTGAAATGTATCTCGATCTCATTTTCAGATAGATGCAGACGAAACTCCAAATGGAATGGCAAGACTTGTGTTCCGGATAAACCAGGTTAGTATATTTCGACAACCTTTATTACATTAGAGCGGAAAGGACGGTGTGTCCGGAACAGTAAGTACGAACAGAATGCGACGCTTAATGTAACTTGGATCTCCTGCGTTATTATTGAAAGACATGAATAATGAGGTCATCAATTTTGAGTTGTCAATAATGTACTGGTTAAGGCCACTTTCTTCATCTCTACTCCTCTCTCTATTAACAGTCCACAAATGCCGTAAAGGATATAGACGATACAGAGGACGATGTATCAAGCAGAGTGAGTAACAATTTACAGTTTCATTGATTCGTGAGTCAGTTTTTCCTTCATATGTGACTTCGATCCATGCTACACTTTACAAAGGAAATATTGAAATTCTGTTTGATGATACACGGCCATAGGCGCTCCCCTTGGCTTTAAGCGGCATTCACGACCACAATGAACGCCTCCCGTTTAGAAAATACTGTCATTGAATCAAATTAATTCATTTGTTATTTGATACATCTCGAAGTATTTTCATTTCAGGGAAATGTACTCATGGGCAAGTTTGGAATGGGATGCGTTGCATTAAGAGACGTAAGTCAAAAATAATTTTCAAGTGTTTTTCTCATTCAACTTTCGCCATTTATTGAGTAAAATAGTATAAAACCGGCCTCTTACGATGTGAACGCTACGTAAAGCTGCTATATACCGTATCTCCTTCAATTGAGTACATTCGACATAACATGGCGTTATCTCCTTCAGTTATGTGCTCGATGTTTTTTAGTGAAATGTAACAAAAAGACTCAGAGATGGAATGGAGAGACTTGCGTTCCAAAGGCAAAATGTCCCGGTAAAAACCTCGTCTGGAATGGAAAGAAATGTACACGCAAGCGTAAGTTGAATTATTAGCACGTTCATGTCCATTTAGTAACTCTAGAGAACCTTATTTGAGGAGGCCACAGGCCTAATAAGTAACATTAACGTACTTACTTTGATCAAACTTACCAACGTTAATCACAACATACATCTTTTACCATAACCAGATGCCTCAATCAGAGCTTTCTCTTATTACAGCCAAGTGTAAGCGAGGGTACCGATTCAACAAGAAGAAATGCATCAGGCAGAGTGAGTCAGTTGTCTTTGCTTCATCTTTATGGCGTCTAGTACTTTCAACATTGATATGTTGTCCATTAGTATGAGCAACATAACTGACTACTCAATGTCTTTGCGCGCATGTTTGAAAAGGCAATATAACTGTAACACTTTTCCAGACTTCAGCACTCTTCATCTCACACTGGTGAAATGTATCTCGATCTCATTTTCAGATAGATGCAGACGAAACTCCAAATGGAATGGCGAGACTTGTGTTCCGGATAAACCAGGTTAGTATATTTCGACAACCTTTATTACATTAGAGCGGAAAGGACGGTGTGTCCGGAACAGTAAGTACGAACAGAATGCGACGCTTAACCCTTTTGCTGCCAACTTCGCATTTCTGCACAATGACTTTTGTTCCTTTTGCTGCCAACTTCGCATTTTGGCGAAATTTTCCTATGTGGTGAAAATACATTGATTTTTCGTCTGCTAGCGTCGTTTATGGTATATACCTATAGATGGCGTGGTAGAGGAGTTACCACGCTACGTTTCTACTGTACATGTTATATATCGATTTGCTGAGATTTCGGGTGAAAATCACTTCCAAAAGTTCACAAAATGGCGAATCGGATGTCATTATCACAGGTACTCGATGAATTGGGTATCATGCATGATTCAAAGAACTGTTTCGAAAGGTACCAAGCAGTTGTCAATTATTAGAATAGAGTTATCTGACTGCTACATACATTCTATGACAGGACATTTGGCTGAGAAACTTTGAACTTTCATGTTTAGTTGAGGAAACCCTGAATTTTAGCTGTTTTATACCAGGCCCCCTCCATAGGGACCCCTGACCCCCCTATCTACTATTAGTTCTCTGGTAGCACTAAAAAGGAGCTCTAGGGAGTGAAGGTATGTAATTTAGTCCCAACATATCACCATAGGTAGTAATTTTTGGTCTACAAAGTAAATGGCTGATCATTGAATTTTGAAGAATTTTGCTCGATTTCTGTAAATAACGCATTGGTATTTCTTGGCAATTTTGTTACAAAGCAATACAAATTCAGGGTTTACAAGGTTATGGACTTAGAAAGGAAAGAGTAAAGAAACATGCAGATGCATAAAAATAGTTTTATTAGTTGTATTATTACATTTATTCCAAATTACAGTGGTTTATTCTACAAAATCTTCAATTCTCATTAGTTATTCAAGATGGCGGCATGCAAATTAGGGCGTGACCTACTTTTAAAAATTTTTAATTTGAAGTCCAGGTCATACTGAACAACTTCCATGTGCATTGTTTTGACATATCTCCAATAGTTTTCTCAGGAAAAATATTTAAATTGATCATATCAATTTTTTTCAATTTAACCTAAAATTGCTTGGCACTGAGGACTCAAAAAAAAAAAATTTGCTTGGCAGCAAAAGGGTTAATGTAACTTGGATCTCCTGCGTTATTATTGAAAGACATGAATAATGAGGTCATCAATTGTGAGTTGTCAATAATGTACTGGTTAAGGCCACTTTCTTCATCTCTACTCCTCTCTCTATTAACAGTCCACAAATGCCGTAAAGGATATAGACGATACAGAGGACGATGTATCAAGCAGAGTGAGTAACAATTTACAGTTTCATTGATTCGTGAGTCAGTTTTTCCTTCATATGTGACTTCGATCCATGCTACACTTTACAAAGGAAATATTGAAATTCTGTTTGATGATACACGGCCATAGGCGCTCCCCTTGGCTTTAAGCGGCATTCACGACCACAATGAACGCCTCCCGTTTAGAAAATACTGTCATTGAATCAAATTAATTCATTTGTTATTTGATACATCTCGAAGTATTTTCATTTCAGGGAAATGTACTCATGGGCAAGTTTGGAATGGGATGCGTTGCATTAAGAGACGTAAGTCAAAAATAATTTTCAAGTGTTTTTCTCATTCAACTTTCGCCATTTATTGAGTAAAATAGTATAAAACCGGCCTCTTACGATGTGAACGCTACGTAACGCTGCTATATACCGTATCTCCTTCAATTGAGTACATTCGACAGATCATGGCGTTATCTCCTTCAGTTATGTGCTCGATGTTTTTTAGTGAAATGTAACAAAAAGACTCAAAGATGGAATGGAGAGACTTGCGTTCCAAAGGCAAAATGTCCCGGTAAAAACCTCGTCTGGAATGGAAAGAAATGTACACGCAAGCGTAAGTTGAATTATTAGCACGTTCATGTCCATTTAGTAACTCTAGAGAACCTTATTTGAGGAGGCCACAGGCCTAATAAGTAACATTAACGTACTTACTTTGATCAAACTTACCAACGTTAATCACAACATACATCTTTAACCATAACCAGATGCCTCAATCAGAGCTTTCTCTTATTACAGCCAAGTGTAAGCGAGGGTACCGATTCAACAAGAAGAAATGCATCAGGCAGAGTGAGTCAGTTGTCTTTGCTTCATCTTTATGGCGTCTAGTACTTTCAACATTGATATGTTGTCCATTAGTATGAGCAACATAACTGACTACTCAATGTCTTTGCGCGCATGTTTGAAAAGGCAATATAACTGTAACACTTTTCCAGACTTCAGCACTCTTCATCTCACACTGGTGAAATGTATCTCGATCTCATTTTCAGATAGATGCAGACAAAACTCCAAATGGAATGGCAAGACTTGTGTTCCGGATAAACCAGGTTAGTATATTTCGACAACCTTTATTACATTAGAGCGGAAAGGACGGTGTGTCCGGAACAGTAAGTACGAACAGAATGCGACGCTTAATGTAACTTGGATCTCCTGCGTTATTATTGAAAGACATGAATAATGAGGTCATCAATTTTGAGTTGTCAATAATGTACTGGTTAAGGCCACTTTCTTCATCTCTACTCCTCTCTCTATTAACAGTCCACAAATGCCGTAAAGGATATAGACGATACAGAGGACGATGTATCAAGCAGAGTGAGTAACAATTTACAGTTTCATTGATTCGTGAGTCAGTTTTTCCTTCATATGTGACTTCGATCCATGCTACACTTTACAAAGGAAATATTGAAATTCTGTTTGATGATACACGGCCATAGGCGCTCCCCTTGGCTTTAAGCGGCATTCACGACCACAATGAACGCCTCCCGTTTAGAAAATACTGTCATTGAATCAAATTAATTCATTTGTTATTTGATACATCTCGAAGTATTTTCATTTCAGGGAAATGTACTCATGGGCAAGTTTGGAATGGGATGCGTTGCATTAAGAGACGTAAGTCAAACATAATTTTCGAGTGTTTTTCTCATTCAACTTTCGCCATTTATTGAGTGAATGAGTATAAAACCGGCCTCTTACGATGTGAACGCTACGTAAAGCTGCTATATACCGTATCTCCTTCAATTGAGTACATTCGACATAACATGGCGTTATCTCCTTCAGTTATGTGCTCGATGTTTTTTAGTGAAATGTAACAAAAAGACTCAGAGATGGAATGGAGAGACTTGCGTTCCAAAGGCAAAATGTCCCGGTAAAAACCTCGTCTGGAATGGAAAGAAATGTACACGCAAACGTAAGTTGAATTATTAGCACGTACATGTCCATTTAGTAACTCTAGAGAACCTTATTTGAGGAGGCCACAGGCCTAATAAGTAACATTAACGTATTTACTTTGATCAAACTTACCAACGTTAATCACAACATACATCTTTTACCATAACCAGATGCCTCAATCAGAGCTTTCTCTTATTACAGCCAAGTGTAAGCGAGGGTACCGATTCAACAAGAAGAAATGCATCAGGCAGAGTGAGTCAGTTGTCTTTGCTTCATCTTTATGGCGTCTAGTACTTTCAACATTGATATGTTGTCCATTAGTATGAGCAACATAACTGACTACTCAATGTCTTTGCGCGCATGTTTGAAAAGGCAATATAACTGTAACACTTTTCCAGACTTCAGCACTCTTCATCTCACACTGCTGAAATGTATCTCGATCTCATTTTCAGATAAATGCAGACGAAACTCCAAATGGAATGGCAAGACTTGTGTTCCGGATAAACCAAGTTAGTATATTTTGACAACCTTTTTATTACATTAACGGCACCCTACTAAATAGCATTCCGCGAAGTTACTATTTATAGCTCACAAGGTCATTTGCATAGGATATTGATGACGTTTTAGTCACGTGACAGTCGGACATCGACACTTATTTCTACGCATTTGAGCTTATTTCAAAGTCAATTATCTTTGACCCTGCATTGTTTTTAGCATGAATGATACCATATAGTCAGAGAGAGAAATATTCAGAACAATTATGTAGTATTTCCAACACTCGGACATGTGCCAGATTGAATCTAACTGCCCTGGTTAGAAAGCCTGAATCCATTACGAAACCGCATGTTTGTCCGACATTGCCTGTAATTCAGCGATGGGGAAATAGAGGGCAGCAGCTGCAGTGACGTCATCTTCGCGGAATGCTATTCCATGATGTCGTGCGGTTTTTGCTTACGTTTGGTTAGGGTAGGTTTCAATTTCATGCGATTGCGACAACGCACTACAGATTCATGCACTTGATTGGGAACAACGTTTACATAGTGTTGGCCGTCGTCACGTCACGATGCATTGTAACTCTGACGGTTTTACATTACTGTAACGTGACGTGACGCGACGTCTTCGTAAACGTTGTTCCCAATCAAGTGCATTACAACCCTGTTACTCATATTTTACGCCCCACACAACCTGACAACCAAACAAAGGGTTGTTTTCTGCGATTGCACATGCCATGTGCGATTCAAGCAAAATCGCCTATCAGTGGAAACCAACCTCAAAGTAAACAAAGCCGTAACGCGTTGAAACACCAATAACCAAGTGCAAGTCTGACTATAATAGTCTTATGTATGGGTTGACATTCCATTGCAATGTTATACGTCAGTTGAATGTCTTGGCATCACTCAACAAAACCACCAACTTCCGTTTATTTCGTGTTTCAGAGAGAAAATGCGGTCCAGGTTTCTTGAAGGTCCACGGAAAATGTCATCGTATTCCAAAACATAAGTGTCGCGGACACCACAAACACGACAAACACGGAAACCATAAACTTCACAAACATAAACACCACAAACACGGAAACCACAAACTTCACAAACATAAACACCACAAACACGGAAACCACAAACTTCACAAACATACACACCACAAACTTAACAAACTTCACAAACATAAACACCACAAACTTCGTAAACATAAACATCACAAACTTCGTCTTCTCACTCGCAAAACACGTCGTCATCATTACAAACGCTACAAAGCCAACAAACCTAGACCACACAAACGTCCTCACAAAAGACGCCGCACACGACACATGCCAAAAGTTCGTCACCGCAAAGTCCACATACCTAAACAGCACAAACGTCATAGCAATAGACGACAACGGACCCGCCCGAAAAGGAATCGGAGGTTCGTCGGCTCCTAAAGGCTGTACCAACGTGACGTATTAAGTGACTAGCGGAGGATACTAGCGGATACCGCACAGGAGTTGATTTGAAGAAGTTGACGATGTGTATCACTTGATGCGGCAATGGCAATGATTCCTGCACCAGTCTTTGAAAAAAATTGATTGAAGTAATAAACAAGTTAAGAGAGATTTGTTATATTTCCTTCAATTAGCGACTTCTTTTGCATGTGGGGTATGCATATAAATGTACGGTTACTTGACTTTCACGCCAACAAAAGCTAAATGTGATAACAGAAATCTATAAGTAGAATTGATCGGCTAAGAAAAGTAACATTATCCTCGGATGCTTTATGCCGACAGCCGCATTATGAATCGATAATGACAAAGTTCTAAATAATAGTGTAAGTTTATAAAGACATGGGGCCTATACATATCTTATAGTTTTGGAAATTTAGTCAAGTATCAGTCATACAAGGTATTTATAAGCAATGGTTTCCCTCAGCGAATATAAATTTGCCAAGAATAAGACGTTGGACCAGGCTCTTTAAATTAGTTTTGCTTGGAGATTCGCTTTACCCGTCGAAACAGAATTGAATTCACCTGAGAACGTAACTCATAATTGCCTAAACACATGCCTTTCATGCATCTTTTCACCTTAATGAACCGTCTCTTAGCTGCCTGGGTATAATGAGTGAGACTATATATACCAAGCAAGGAGGAACACGTACATTTCTTCATTTCCGAGTTGATCCTCAAAATGCGAATTATGAAAGGAAAGACTAAATCCACAGCGAGCAGATTAACCAGCAGTTAATTAAACGCAGCAAATTTTTCACAATATAATGTTTCTTTTGATATCACAGTCTCCTGCTCGCACTAGACAGACATATGAGATTATTTCCGGTATTCAAGAACATGACGCACTACCGCTCTCCTCCTTGCCAGACCAGGAATAGTAGACACCTGTTCCTATTTTCACGTCTGAGATGGTGTAATTGCTTTCGAAGTATCTCCAATGTTGTGGTTTAACTAGAAATACAGCACAAAAAGTGTACACCATTCCTGTAAGATATACTTAATGGCGTTTCTTAGTACGCGTCTGTGAAATTTGTTCGAGCTGTTCTTTGGTGAGGAGGGTCCACTGGTAGTTAGTTTGGGTCATCCCCAGTCCGGCCACGCCCTTATACCTTATAATAGTCTGAGGTACACATAGGCTATACTCAGGCATATATCTCCACAGCAGTTCGACAGATCATTGACCCTGGACTCACATGCCATACCATGCCCCTCAGAATGAACTACTCGTAATACCGCAGTATATTATCCGTTACTTTTGTTTCGTCATTGCCTCTTCAGGTAAGCATGTCTTCTTAGGCAACCGATACCTTTACCTACAGTACAGATACACCACAAGAGCTAAAAGGATTGAATACAATATAATCAATCATCAAATATCATTGCTTATAAAGAAGGGTCTCTAGACGTCTTTCCCCACCACCCTGCTAAGCTCTATGATGACGTTGATCGACATTCTCTTAATGGTCTCTGGGATATCAACGCTATGGCAACTAAAACTGGCCGGATGTATTGAGGCCTCTTCACCATTCAAATATGTCACTTGCATTCTTTCGAGGAGCTGGCATTTGCATTATTAAGTAATCATAACAATAGATATTGTTGCATATCATCAATAATAGAAGCATTAGCGGCACCGCGCTGAAGCTCCTTACTATGTATCCGTTCGAGGGGGCATTTAGTGTTCAAAGCTACACTCTTAGAAATAAGGGATTAGAGCTTTTGAAAAACCGTTTGGGCTTTCATTTCTCTGAAAAACCTCTACGGGGTGCATGCGTCAGCTGAAAACTGTCAACGGTTTTTTAAAGCTCTGATTTTTATTTTTAAGAATGTGGGCTCAGCCAGAGATGTCTATCGTCGCAGGTTTTTGGTTGTAAGCAATGGCGACTTTCCTATGCAGACATTTTGAACTTCCGATTGGCCAATCAGAGGAGACGTTTCGTGCTTGTTTTTCTCCGAACGGCCAATGGGACTCCATGGCCGCCAGGCGATCCAACGACAGATCTTATGGGATTCCAATATTCACAGCGTTGTGGGATGTCTAATGGACGTCACCACACCAGAGAACATGCGGTGCACATGCGCTAACAGAACCAACGGGAATTTGCGAGAGTCTTATTATATTATCTCAAGGCTATACTCAGGTTGCAAGAAGTACTAAAAATATCGTCAACCGAGAGTGAAATCCACATGTGTGAGTCATCCAACGGCAGCAACTTGATGTCTCCTTAAAATCTACCTCATTCGCGAAAGAGGAAGTCGAGACACAGTTGAGTGTTGTACCATGAAAATCAATACGTTGTTAGCCTGTGTGTGCTTTGTCCGACGAGATATGTTGGCTATATTCCTCATGGATTGCTGATTGCTGGTTTTGGCGAAGAGCAGCAATCGCCTTTGTAGGCTCGAGCGGATCACATGAACTGCTCAACATCGACCTTTTGTTTTGAGAGCAGGCGAAAAAAGTATACGTCACTTTAGTTTGCCCTTTACCTCAAAGTTAACAGATTGCACAGGCCGAGCCCAATACACTGTCTATTGTCTTCAAACAAAGCCCGCTCGCACCTCGGCCTAAATTCCCATTGTTCGACTCTCTTATGAAAGGGATATCGGGCCTAATCTTTATAACATCGGCCTCAACAAAACAGCCTCGATGAGGGTAGATTGGCCGTAACCGGTAAATAACGCTGAAAGGGTGGATGTCGTCCTGGGTGCCGACAAATGGTACCCAGGTTCGAGATCGACTGGACAATAAGCACCCTGGGTGCCATTACATAGACAAATAGCACCCAGCTTCTTTTTGCCTGGCTTACGGATCTTAGGGACGACGTTTCTGTACTGCCACTGGGTGCTGTTTGTCTATACTTGTGTAATGGCACACAGGGTGCTTATTCTCCAGTCGATCTCGAACCTGGGTACCATTTGTCGGCACCCAGGACGACATCCACCCTTTCAGCGTAAATAACCAGTAGAAATCAACTTTCGTCTCTGTAGGCGTATGTATTCTCGGTATTTTCAGAAGCCATGGCAGTTAACTGATTAATAGACGTACCACGTAGGTGGAATTATGACTCTCGGGAGTTATTTTTTATTTATCTATCTGCTTGAATTCAGCTCGAATGCTGCCAACAGGCATGAGTGCCAGTTTGATATCATAGAGTGCCAATTAGCACTGAATTTCATTCCACCCTTCATTGATTTCAAAACCACTTGAGACTCTTGCGAACGGAACTCGTGTTGAATAGAAAAGAGAGAAATGAGAATGACTGCTAAACATAATAGAACATATAAAATTCCATTGCGTGTGTCACTGAAATCAATATAGCCGTAGCTTTTGCTTTTACTGAGTTAATGACACGTAACGTTACGGTGTGCATATGCATGTACATAGAATGCACTGAAAAATGCTGTCCGAAATTAGAAAGCGGCCCGAAACTGAACCTTAGTTATTAGAAAGCATGTTCGTATGTGCACATGTCGTTTATATACAATGTTAAAAAATGACGTGTTGACATGCTCTTATTAGCCAACATGCTTTCTAACAATCAACCCTAATGTGTTTTTCTTGGTGATTTCATCTCATTACCAGTTCATCTATAGGCAAAGGAAAACGTTCTTGCGTCATAGGCATTCATGTAGTTCAGTGTACAAAAGAACACGAGGTGCTGAGGCCTGTAACTCAGCCACGCCCTTCCCATCTTAACCTGCTGGGGTATATCAGCAACGAATCTGTCAGAAAGCTCTGTTGTTCTACATATTGATCTACACATTGATTTTATAACTTTCATTGATCGCACTTGCATATCAGTGATTTGGTAGCCTTTGATGCACTTGATAAGATAAATGTATTTGTGTGGGCAGGAATCCAGGTATTTATTGAAACACTGGAGATCACAATGTTTATCAGTTGCCATACCCTGATATCGGTAACGCGCTTGAGTGTACTTTTAGAATCAAACATTACACCCACTAGCTTACAATCTCACATCTGAGTCCATTCGCTGGTAGAATTCACAAATCTCTTTCATAATTGCCGACTACGTCTTGCCCCAAAATGGAACTGAAGCGAAGGTTGAATATTTCGGTATAATTAGCCTTGTCTTTAAAAACGGCGATTTGGTGTATTGGATAGTCACGCAGAACTGGAGAAAGTAAACTAATACGACTGATGTTTAAATGATATTAGCCCACTAACTTATATTCTGATTAAATGATTGATGTGGAAGGTATATGTGAGTGTGAACATAAGCTGTAGACTACAACTGCATGAACGAATTGAAACGAACAAGTCTTAACAGCAAAATATATAAAGATCTACCTTTTATTCCCACTTTTTATTTCGAAATTGATGATTATGTAATTATCCACATTTGGTACCGAAACCCATTCGACAATATCTATTCCCAATATATAGCCAGTCCACATAAATAAAAGCCCACACAAGACTTCCCCCGGGGGCCATATCATTTTGATCCGAGTCGAGAGCTATACGCCAAATAATGTTAGTACCAACCAGACACGTGTCAGACGAGCATTGATGCGAATCATATCAATGCCGCGAATCATATCAATGCCGCGAATAAATATGAGGTACCAAGTTTATAATCTACACGCATCGTGAGCTAGCTAACCCTGCAAGCTTTACTCGTTTTTCTCTCGTTATTTCGTCTCACATAAGACCCATGAGCCTCGAGAGTCTCAGCGTCCTCCGGCTCCATGATGTTTGCCAAGTCATTATACATGCGCATTACGTCATCAATTTCTGTCAACAACTTTCGCTTACGGTCTCTCTCATCCGGAGTCAGTGAACGATCGTCCTTCGCCATGAGGTCACGTTTTTGAGCAACTAACTTTTTATAATATGAATCCATCGCCATTGTGTCTATTCTCCCCTGGTCTGTGTACGTGTCCATGTCCCCCATACCTATAACACTATTTCTCGCCAATACTTTATCAACATTATGCCTCATGACGTCAACAACAGCACCAACATCCTCCTGAATGGCAACAATACTAGTGGTGCCACCTAGCGAATCCTGAGTCGGGAACTTTGCCATCTTGTTCCGCGTGGCGGCGCTTAAATCACAGAATTTCTCAACCTCCGATTCGAATTTCTGTTTCAACGACTTGTACTTACTTTTCTTTTGTTTATCAACGCACAACAATTGTAAATCAAACAATTGACTCATGACTCGTTTGATTGCTTCACAGGTATTTGAATAAATGTTTTCAATTTCATTCCTGAAATCTACCGTGTCGACATTTGTTCCTAATTTTCCTGCCTGCCTCTGCAATAATCCAAAATCCAAGTTTAATCTCTGAGTCGAGTTCTCAATGGCGTGAGTCAGTTGATGAATATCGTCTGTTCTCCCGGCGTCATTCGCCATTTTGTTTTTTTAGGAGCGCTCTTTAATCCTTGAAAACACGAAAGACTCCCCGAGCGTACTGAAAAAAGCTCAGAGACTGTCGCGGCATAAGTGCCCGAGACGATGTGGGATTTATGTCTGAGTTACACAAGTAAATAACTTTGCGAACACCGACCGACTGCGTCAATTGACTGTGACTCAATGAGATTCCAATAGTCTGCGATCCGACGTCATGTTTTATGCACGGATCGAAAGTGTAATCTGACACAAGGGAAAGTATGACGAATCCTGGAAAAACTTGCTATTACAGATCACTATCTGGGTTAAGTGGAATGAAGTGTCCTATTGGCTGTCATTATCTATGCCAAGTATTGAGTGGATAATGTCTTCAATGTAATCGTAAAGAAAACAATAAAGATAATGTGTCTATATATGCGAAATTCGTACATCCATTCAACAACCTCGTGCTTTCCCTGTTGTCCTTCTCTCAATCACGTTGCGTAATCCAAACCATCAAAGTGTTTATGGAACCAGCGATCACACCTTGGCCTGGCAAACGTCTGCCTGAAATATCAAAGGAAACACTACATGAATGATATTACTAACAAGAAGTCAAGGAACCTGTTCTGTTTTCAGACCTGAATATCGCAACAGGTTTATTTATATTCCTCCTCCACCACTGCCCTGAGCCCAAGGGCGTCAGTGGCCAGAACTTCAAAGGATATTATTCAAGCCAAAGTTCTCGGAGGTATGCTCTGGCTGGCTTGCGGTCTGCTGCGCATACCTTGGAAGTGAATGATACGATCTCGGACTTAAACAAAATATTAACAAGTGTTACCCAGGTAGACTTAACGGCATCTAACTGCTGTAACATGGTTAGATCAGTGCATAGTATCATGTCGAGATGTTCATGTTTGTCTGATTAGAAGTTTTCATTGATGATTCGCATTCACATCCTGTGGTTAAAAGCTGAATTTTTATTGCACGGCAAGTCAATGAAAAATTAAAGTCCTTTTTTGGTGACCCAGGTGTGACGGAACCGCCCCCACGGCCCCTCTTCGATCTTTGATTGTTTTTTGCCTTATTGCGCAATCAATATATTCCTGAAAGCGGAAACCGGTTGACTTCCGGTCACAATGTCCAATCAGAAGCCTTGTGCTCAATTCTGCATCACCTTTTCAGCACTTGAACTTAGCCAAGACTTCCGTTCATTATCATTACTTTGCTACAGAAAGGGTAAATGAGCAGAAGTATAGCGCAACATACAGACTGCGTATAGTTGAATCTCTGTTGCAACTTCGTATACATGAACAAGCTGGGGAATTCAACACCCACATGTATTTCTATTTTCATCAAGTGGACTATCAGATTGCAGAATAAATTGATTTACTGACATTCTTATCATTCGTTTGTCGGTAAGTTAAGTTGATTTTGAAATACCTTCAGTTTCAAATCTAGACCGAATAGACTAATGCGAGAATGAAAAATACGGCAAAATCTCAAAATCTCGAATCCGCGTCGGGGCATTCCCGTTTATCTCTATGTGATGTCATCTTCCTGGTTGACACACAATCACGTTAAGGAAAGTTGGACATGAATTTCACAAATTTGGTTAAAATGAGTGACTTTTTACAACCAAAGGTGTTTCATAGGCTGCTATACTTCCTATGAAAAAATGTACTGTCGCCACCAGGAATATTGGAAGAATACATCACACTGGATCTTTATTTTTCGGTTCCAACCAGGCAGTTGGCGGGCATGTATATACTACACCTAGTGCGCCTCCAATACAATGTAAATTTTGAAATTACGCATTACACCAAGGGCATATATAGTGCAGGTTACCCAACATTTGAATTCATTCAAAGCTGAGCATGTCAGGTTTAGCAAAAATCCATTGTATTTTATCATCGCCATTATTGAAATTAATGTAATTCTGACAACAGCCGGTCGTCCTTGTCCAAACGTCCTGTGCATTAAAATTTAATGTTACATCCATGGCCTGTTGGTGTACACCGACAAGCTCATCAATAAAGCCATGAACAAATAATGACTAGTCCTGTCGTAGCTGGGGAGGGACATTGTGTTTATTCGCCCGTGCTGGTTTAGGCGCATCGACACCCACGAAAGCTGTCTCGTGGGGTCAATGTCATCAAGATTTCACCCAATCACCCTCCCATGACCAAAACTCGAGCTACGGGGCCCGGAAATTCCTACAAAATCATCACCTTACCTTGTATGCTACGTTGCCGTACTAAAAGCAATTACCACTGCTCATTCCAGTTGTCTCGCCGTCGCATCCTTAGCAACGATATCTACTTAAAAGGTGTCCCTGCATTCTATTAAATGAGTAGTGTAACGTTACCTTGTCACGATGTCGATTAATTAGCGTTCACCTGGCCTCGCCCTGATCTTGATCAAATAATATCCCAATGTGCGGATCTATACGTATATCAAATACGACATTAAATTTCCTATGTTGTACTGGCCTGTAATAGCTATCAATTCCAGGCAGCGAAATGCACTTACGTCGATTTAAATCGATACATTCCCATTTACCATGTTGCTATCAACAGCTGTTCGCCCGCGTGACGTCATTGATTTCCCGCCATTCTGGACGGCGCTCACGATGCTATGGCAGATCGCTATACGAAATACGAAATACGAAATACGAAATTTTATAACTGACATATCGAGCGAGCGTCATCTGAGGAGAAGCCAAGGATTTAACTCTGCTTGTGAAATCACGCAAAGGGTTCATTTACCAGCGAAATGTCTTGATGCCATCTGGTCAGTTCTTTAAGGTGCAAGACAGATTTTAGGGAAAAGCATTAAGACGAACATTAAATAAGTAATTTGGAAAGCAAATTCCAAGTTATGAAAATATAGATCTAGCTTGATTGCTAGAATCTCGACTACATCCTTCGTTAGATTACAACAGGCCAAACGCTTTTCCATGGGGACATCCTCTCCTTCAACACGAGACTAAAAAATAATTGGCAAAAAAGGTCGACCCCGGCAGGACTCGAACCTGCAATCTTCTGATTCGAAGTCAGACGCCTTATCCATTAGGCCACGAGGCCGCTGAAGGAGATTTGGGTAAGGTCCACAACTAATTTTGAATCAACCTGGGACCGATAATTGGTTGGCGCTGGGATACCTGCTGGCAATAATTTTATTGATTCTGCTTTGTTGGTGTTGTAACTGTCCACAAGTGTCGTCTGCTTTAAATACCTAAATTAATTGTAACGCTTGCCCGCTGCGGTAGCTGCGACGACAAACTACGTTCGGCCCAAGCGGATATTTGGAAATGGAAATGACCCGCTCCGAGTATATAGATCAACAGATGGTTCACTTTGAAAGCAACTGACATACGTACATAAAAACTACATCAACTTCAATCGGCGAACCAAAAGTGCCTCAGACATTGTCAAAATCCGATGAAACATATTTTTCGGCACTTGTCTATATGAATTAGTATATACACCGCACACAATTAGTGCTTTTGATCCACTTGAAATTGTGATGGCACGAGCCGAAGTGATACGAAGCAGATGGTAAAGTCAAGTAATTGTTATAGTGACTGGCAAATGGTACTGTATTTCTTGTTTTCACTTCTTCACCAGTATCCCGTGAAAAAGGTAAGGCCAGCTCTAAGCGTTCAGTACCTAACCATGGGATCTACCAGGGTATGTTTGTTGGTCTCTCTTCTTTTTGGAGCGACATATAACATGGGTAAGTAAAAATCTCCTTGTTTTTGACGTCCGGTATATATTCGTTGCATTCGTTTAGCTCGCACCTATTAGGAAGATGGTCATCCCTCCGGCTACGTTATCCATTTTGGGTCATATATTAGGAGGAGATCAGTCCACACTTTTACACTTCTGCTCACTTTGTGAGATATTTAGCCTGGCCTGGTATGCTTTTCTGGGACTGAATCCATTTTGGTTGGCCGAGTACGGAATGTTCAGTGGAATTCCGGTGGGCGACCACCCCAGTAACGCGCCCACCCCGCTATGACGACCAAGATTCGCCGGTCTCGAATGGTTTCCTCTTTAGTAGGTATCTTTTGTAACATTCCTGAGCAATATTTGCTTCTTTTCAGTCGAGGGCGAGGCCGAAAAGAAGTTGACAGTAGCTGACCTTAAGGCCAATGATAACCTCCAAAATTGCGCTTGTCATGATATCCTATCAACAAACGTCGACAAGGCAAAACAGTTGTATCATTTCACGGCGAAGTGCGCTTGTGACATTGTACAAGCAGGTAGGTTGGTTTGGCCATACTCTAGCCTCACCTATCTAAGACCAGTGTGGAAGCTTGTCAAATGTCCGGGGAGCTGTTGGCGGTCGGCCTCTAGAAATAACCATATGTACCATAATCAGTCAGAATACAATAGGGCCGGACACCTTTTAAGGGGGACAATATCTACTTCTACGCCGCTCTGGATATTCAACTCAAGCTGGATACGATTTTATCAACGGATAACTGATGCGCCGAAGTGTCTGTTTCCCGGCGTCTTAAGTGAAATTGGCGAATGTTAGCTCCTGGAGAAAGCTAGACAAGCTGAGCCTTGATATTAAATTTCTCCATTCATTTAATCTAGTTTAATGAATAATAATTTCAGTTGTATCAGTTATATATCGAAATTTTCAGCGCCAGATGAGGAGTTTAAGTCTGATGTTGTTTTCTTGATTGAGACATCAAGCCGGGTGAACGAAGATAATCTTGAGAAGGTGAAGTTTTTCGTGACGAACGTCATGCGGACCTTCAAGAGTGGCGAAGATGAAAAGGCCTTCTGGTCTGTGCTGAGCTATGCTGCAGGGAAGACAAAGACCCTTGCCTGGCTCAAGCAATGCAAGGTGTTAAAGACATGCATGAAGGTAAGGACGCATCTTCGAATACTAGAGTCAGTCGCATGCTCCCCCTCGCTATCTATATGCGTTATCTCTCGCATTTCTGAATACCCGTTGGGACAGAGCGCAACCTGTTGATCGCAGGTGGAAAACGCCCTTTTTCATTGTAAGTAGAACATTTTTTCAGGGTGTGGACGACGTGGTAACGGCAGGCGGTGAACCAAACGTTGGGAAAGCGCTGAAATACGCCTTGAAATTTTCCTTCCAAGAGAGATTCGGAGGGAACCGCGAAAGGCAAAATGTTCTCCTGTTTGTCGGGAGTGGCGACACAACCGAAAAGGAAGAGACAGCCAAACAACTCGCCAAAGCGAAAACAGAGGATGTTAATGTGTACTACATTGCAGTCGATGGTCAGGTAGATAAAGCGTGGTTGGAGAGTAGTTTTCCAGGGGAGACTCATCTGGTGGTGAACCCAGATGATCTCAGTAAGAAGGAAACCCTCCAGTGGGTAGAGCGAATTTTCAACTGAGCTGAGATTCGACTTTCAATGTAATGAACATGGAACATTATCCATATAGCAAATTAAAAACTCTTTAAAAACTAACTCGTTAGCATTTATCTGTCAAGACTTACAGTTTTTCGTCATTGGCAGTACATGTAGATACCATTTCAACAATTCACGGCTTGGTGGAAGGATGGCAACCTTAATATAGCCGTATTTTGCCTTCTAAAAACAGACAAAGGAATAAAAATAGGAGAGCTAATTATAAATGAAAACTTTAAATACACCGTGCACTATCCGCAAGCACTCCAGAGCGGGTAAAACCTGCGATATTAGTGAGTTTTCGCAAAGCCCCCGAAACGCCCACGCGAACGCCTGTCCCATTGTTCGAGCTCCTGTTCACGATGTCGAACAATGGGACAGGCGTTCAAGTGGACGTTTCATGTGCTTAAGGGAATCCCCGTAGACCAGCTTTTTCAAAGTGTTCTCGATCGATAGCTCAGAGTTACCAAGCTGATGGTATGCATGATGGGCAAGGCGCAAGTGCAAGGCGCGGGCTAGATTTCGAGTCACAATCGCCGGGCATTCGGAGTCTCAAACTACTGCCATGGTGGCTATTTTGGAATCGCCATCAACGTTTGAAACGGTCCCGCCAGAGGTGCTGTCGTGGTTGTTAGAAATTGTCAGTTCGGTGACCGACTTCACCAACAGGTACATCCTTGGCGCTGTGATCATCCTGGGCTTCGGCGGTAACATTCTCTCCATAATCGTATTCTGGCGATGCAGACGAAAGGATCAAGTGACAGTGACCTACCTCGCCCCGCTGGCGGTTGCCGACCTCGCTACCTTGTTCTACGGGGCGTTCTCATGGATTGTTAGCGGAATCTTGGAGAAGACCAATGGCTTTTTCTTTTTCACGGAAGCTGTCTTCTCAGTGGGACCACAGGTCATATGTAAGGCATTTCGCTATCAACACCGCGTCTGTTCCTGTATCTCCTCATACTTAATTGTAATGTTTTCCTGTGAAAGATGTCTTGGGGTCTGGTTCCCATTGAAGGTTCACATCCTTATGACGAAACGTAGACGCCTGATTCTGATGGGTTTAATGGTAACATCGGTGCTACTCACAAATATTCCTATTCTAGTATACTTTCAAGTGCACTTCTGGGCCAATACCATGAGCATCGTCTGTTTCTTCGACGTCCCGGAATTCACGAATTTAGAGAAGTACCTGTTGACAGAAGTGAGCTATAACACTGTACCACATTCCCTGCCCTGTTTCTTGATACTGGTGTTAAACATTCTTATAATCGCGGGGGTACGGTCAGCTCGGAGGCAAATGGCGGGGAAAGCCGTCATGAACAAGGCCGACAGCAGTAGTTTAATTAGTCTTCTTCTAGTAAGTTTGCTGTATATCATCACGACTTTACCTTACATAATTGTTTGGGGCATCAGTGGCTACTATGGCTACCTTGGGGGAGGCTCTGTTGGATTCTCTACCGAAGAGACGCAAGTTCTTCTCATGTTGGGGTTCTTCACGACGTCTTTTCTCATGATCAACTATTCCTTCAATTTTCTTATTTATGCACGTTCGTTGAAGATCTTTCAAGAAGAATTAAAGTCCATGTTTGAGAAGAATCCAATGTGCCGTCAAAGGACCAGTCGCTGAAGCATTTTGGCAGGAATCCAATAGTCCAATACTCAGTGCAGTGAAATAGCCCCAGCGTGAGAATGAGAAACCATTTGGATAAGATGATATTTCAGGGAAGTTCCATCGTGCGTGTCACGCAGCCTCCGCTAGGGGGACGATGTTTCAAATTCTCCGCCAGGCGGCGTTCATGAATGTCACAGACGCCACCCCGCACCAACTGCACGCACTAGAGTGCGCTGAAAACGTGTGAAACAAGCGAGGTGTCGAGTACACGAGTATCCATGCAACGGATCTCACACCATGCCATCGTCATACTATGATTCACGCTAACTTTTACGCCGATCAGGGGGAGATGGGGGTGCGCCGGAGTGTCCAAAAAAAATCCCAGTTAGAATGGCGTCAACTGCGATGTCTATGATTCTTCCCTCTTTCATTAAACAAAGCCAAGATCGGAGTTCCTCATTTTGCGATACCCTGTGCGAATATGAAGACATTGAGCAGCTATGGTATAACGTGATCCACGATTTGGCAAAGATGGTCAAGGGAGATGTAGTATTGCCTCCTTGCGATATCAATATCACTGGGATGAATATTTGTAAAGAGAACATGAATAGGTATGTACATTGACACACTCGCCCAAATGTCCTTTGAAGACAAATGTACTACCATAAGACCGGTGTAGTAGTCGACATTGTTACAGCTGTGGTTGTTCCCCATTTTCAATGTTTCGCCTGTTGTTTCCCTTATTCACCGATTAAGCGACTACTAGTGCATTTGAGGCCTGCTCTATTGTAGGGGGATCGCAGATACTGCAGCGGCCCTGGAGTATTCTGACGGATTATGGCATATGGATCAGCCTTCAATTCACATCACAGATCTTCTCGACAAGCTTCCTACCCGCTAGCGTCTTGTCGCTAATCAATGGATCACCCGCATCATTATGATTATGATTATTTCTCCAGATGCATCTACGACGTGCACGTCCTGATGTGGAGCTTCCATCTGGACCAAAGTGTCGCCAACCTGCGGCACATCTCGCAACACTTCTCGGCCATCGCCGAGGTTGAGTACGACATGACGACATGTGACGGACAGCTCTCGACACTTCGGGAAATATTCTTCGGAAGTTTAGCTAAAAGGTAAATGTTATTATCTGTTTTGTACGCAAGCTGGTAAGTGTCGTTCTTTTTTTAGAAATAAGTACCCGACTTCTCACCTCCGGTTGACAGATTGTCACGAGAGGTAGATCGTCCACAACTATTCTACCTCCGGGAGCAACTGTTTTCACATGTAATGGAAAGTATTCTTACCTCCGGTAGGAACTGTTCTCACCTGAGTATTTTGATCCGAGGGACCGGGCTATTCTCTCTGTTGGCCGCTAGATGAAGAGAAAAGACCTCAGTCCCAGGCCCATATATTGCTCAACTGGTTTCTTCCGTCATATCAATTCACGTTGATTCATTTCTTAATCTTAAACTGATACTAATTCATGTATTTCCATATTTTGCGACCAGGATCCATATTCATGACAGATTGCTTCCATCGTTCACCTGTTGCCAAAGGATGGCGCCGAATGTCATCCCATCACGTCACTTCCGGGCAGCGAGTGAACTCGACTACAGCATCATGGAACGTTTACTCGGTCGCCTTCGGAAGGTTGGAGTAATCTACGAAACTGGTAAAGCTCAATCGAAGGAAATTCCCGAGGAACTCCGGCGGTGTAAAGACAGGGTGACGTTTTCGCTGTGCCCTTTTCTGTGAACTGACGAGGACGGTATGGTTTCAAGCAGAAAACACACTAAAAGCTCAGACCCCCAACCACTACCGATATATTTCGAGGAGAGCGATGGGCCTATGATATTTGCGGAAATATACGTCACTCGGCAACATCGATGGGGGAAGAATCGATCTGAATAGATATTATGCTATGGAAGTCCATGTATCATGAAGTCGAGTCGTAAATAAACAAGTTATATATCAAAAGGCGAATTTTGGTCGATCTGTAACCGTTATGTATGACGGTGTTTTTTTATGGATGGTGTTCCCCATATCCAAGTGTTCCATATATTATAGACAGGTAGAAAAATGACTACCGGGAGCAGAAAACCCTGACTCTCGATCGGCTTTACGGCGTTGGCCCTGGAAAAAGTCACTGACAGAAACACTCAAACACACCACACCGGTCATACATGTACCATGGGTACCCCGATGGTCGCATGGCTGCCTACTTAATGATGATGGCATTCGTTGAATGGCCGTAATAACCGATAATCATATTTTCTGGTGATTAACCAATAACTGTCGTCTGCGTCAACAGCTCTCTTTGTCAGATCATTTGTGGACAATTTTTATCATAAATTATCTTCTGTAAATATTTGTACACAGGCTGGTCTACTTTCAGCAACAATGCAAATTCGTGATTTTTTACTGGATCGTGATATAGTTAGTCTCTCGGGGATCGTCTCAAAAGACAGACTTCCCTGTCTATAAGTAGAGGCCTAGTTATAAGTCATAAGCCATGGATGTAGTATGGGCCTACTTGAAGACCGATGAGATGATGAAAATCTAGGTTAACAGTAATATCTATCATCACACACTGTGCCATTTCATTAACAGCAATCCGATATATTTCCTTTGTTGTGAGTGTCTCTGTCATGGCTGCATCGGACATTCCAATGAGAAAGTCCTTTCGGCATCAGATGATCAAGGCGTGAACCCTACATACATGCAACTGCGAACCACAGAAACTGGTAAGCACGTACTGTTATACTTGTAGACTTTCCTTGGGAGATCCGCATTACCAGCCTTGGCCATCTTCCGGACGAACGTCTCTCATCTCAGAGGCACCCTCCCCTAAGTACCCTCGCCTGCTGGATCTAGATGTGTCACACTGAGTGGGTCTCGGATCGGGCACTGCGTGTAATGGGAAAATCCCACTATGACTTGAGCAGACATGTATATGACATGTATGTTTGCCTGGCAGCGAATTCTTAGTTAGAGATACCATTAGCGAAATGGTTTATCACCAACGAAAGTGTACCTGTCAAGACATGTACCCTTAATGTTTCGCCTGGCTCGCATAGCCTAAACATTGGTCAGGTGAACTACCGGAACGCGGGGATCTACATCAGAGATTAAGTTCATGTGGAGATAGCAGGCTAACAGTAGTTGGAGAAGGTAACCCGGGTATTGTGTGTTGGTGTTCTGAAAGAAAAGTCTGTTAGTATTCGCAATGGCTAATTAAGCGACAGGCCTCCCGTCTCGCTTCTTTGATGAAAGGACATGCAGAAACAATGTGGATGATGTGACCATTAATGAAATCTGAAGATCGAGTGTTATACCTGACAGGCAGGTAAAGTAACTTTTTTCTTGTTTTTGTACAGTATTTGAAGAAAATTGACAAATTGCATATGGCAACATTCCCCATCACCTCGTTCTTCGGCCTATTAACACCATGCGCCTTGCAAACATAAGTTTGTAAAATGTAATTTAGTTCAATACCTCAAAAAGCCAATTTTCAAACCCGTTTCCAACATTTGATGCAGAGAATGTATAATACTATGCATCGTGTCAGTCGAAATGTGGGTTGACCAATCGGAGAGAATATGATGATAGTCAATAAACTGAAATTGCAATGAAACTACGGCTATCGTTTCAGATGATTATAACAAGATTCGATCATGAATGTAATGAACCCCATCCACCTCGTTGTCTTTATTCTGGGAGTTGTTGTTGGTGAGGCCATTGCTGAAAACACAAATAATGGAACATATGACACGAATTATGGAACGAATAACACGAATTATGGAACAATCTTAATAGGTAATTATATGTTTGTTTCGACCCTCTTTGTTCATTTTTCATATGGGGACACGCTGACGGCATTCCGCGTTGAAGCGGAAATTAGACGAATATTGGCACTGAACGTTGATCAAGTGCTCATGCAGTCTGAAAGATTCTTTGATCGCCACGAAACTTACTTCTTCCTGTCACTGAAGTTACTTTTTGTACCACACACGTATTTTCATTTCCTTCCAGGTTTCATTTCTGAGAGTGCTGAGGACGAGCAAGATGGCGTAGAGCACATTGAGGGTTATTTTCAATACTTGTACGATGCATCAGGCGACCTAACGCCTCGGCGGCTGAATGTCACAACCTTCCGTATGGATGTCGTCGAGAAGAACAGGGGTTGGCTGAAACTGTCTCAGGATTGTATGCAGTTTTCTATATAGTTATTCACATCCCCAGAAGCTAGAACAGTTCAAGTTTGAGCTGGTGCTGTTGTAACGTAAGAAGTCGAAGAGGCATATTTTAGTTCAAGAATCCTGAGTCGTGGATCTCGGAATAGTTATATTAGTAAATTTGGCAAAGCCTTGACGGTTTGATGGAAAATTGATGTCATAATGGGATAGCACAGTAAGCCCAGCCTGGCTTAGCGATGTTTACACATTTGAGCTGCTTAGAAAGAAGTACATGTACATTCACAACCACAGAGGGTGACGTTCTCTGAGCTTTCCCCGTTAATGGATAATTTGAATAAGGCATTACACGCCAGTCTCTCTATTTCAGTCAATAGCCTCATCGGCAAATCCCCAGCAATGATCATCGGCTCGTACAGGAGAGTCATTGACCAACTCCTTCCCCCAAACATAACCTACATCGTGACAGGGTCCAAAGCCTTCAAGAACAACATCGACATCAGGCGATCCAAATCTCACGAGAATGTCTGCTGGTCCACCGATGTTGGGAGTAACGTCATCAGCTTGCTACCCCCGCTGAATACATTCCTGAATCCTCTTCAGATGTTCCTGATGAAAACTACTGGGCTGGATAACATTGTGGTTGTCATTGTACAGTCTGAAGGTTTGTGATATCGACCTATACGCACTGATGCAAGCTCATATAGTGCTCCCTCAGTCCTTCTCTCGTCTTGTTCCCGTTGCCCATGAAGCAACGGCTCACAGCGCTTGCTTCGGTCTCCTCTCGCCTTGATCCCGTTTTCCTTGGAGCAAGCTCCCAGTGCTTGTTTCAGTCCATCTGTCGTCTTCTTCCCTCTGACCATCAGCTGACTCTTTTTCACGATTTTCTTGCGTGAATTATCAAGTTGGTCTGCTCACATAAAACAGGCATGATTCCCACCACATAACACACGACATAGAGTAGGAAAGTGTTGCAGGTACTGTAACCAGTTTCAGGAAGAAGCCCTTGTCTGCTGGGCTTACCAGGCAACCACGTCACCTTTCTCAAGCGGTGATAAAAATGTCTTTCCTTTCAGACGACCTTCTCCATTTCAACAGCGGATTATGGACTGGGTCTTCCTCGACAGAATCACACTTTCTCCAGTTCGTCAGGGTCATGATTAGGAAGAACTCAGATTATTGGGGGATAATCGACAAACTTGTTGCGGTGCAGAAACTCGCCACGCCTCATATTGTCATCCATAGCTACGACTTGAAGTATATCAACAACATCATCGACGGGGTAAGATTCTCTCAACCCACAAAGCCAATCGACATGATCAAAAAGACTCGAATACTACGAGATATTCAGGCAATGTCTAATACAATGTTATGGTCGACGTGAAAATATCACACTCACACTTCAGCCACAAATGCCAATTGATACACTGTCATAAGCCATATTTGACTGGTAACTTTGGACATATGAATGACATCTCCTGCTAGCTACCCTCAGCCATGTCGTGTCAAATTTTGCAGGCCAAAGACCTCAACATGGTGACGTACCTATACAGATGGTATCTAACATATCCGGTAAGTGTTCGAAGAATACCTGCTCTGCCTCCTAACTGAGGTCTGTTTCCGACATCATGCATACTGCCAGTTTTATTCCAGAAGGTTAGTTAATGAAACATTCTGCACTTTTAATCCTTTTTTAGGACTTAGAAGGCATCGGTGATGAGCTAAGTACATTCTTCCTGGGTCATTACTCAAATGTGACAGGTTTCCAGCTCGTAGACAGCGAAATGTTGAACCAAGCCATGCCCTTGAGAGGCAATAGTCTCGACCATGCCATCATCTACGACGCCATGAAGATACTGGTCGATACACTACCACGACAGCAAAAAGCGGCACTTGAAATTGAAGATTTCTTCGACACGCTGAAGAGTGGTTTCAATGGTAGCACGGGATCCTACGGAGAAGTCAGCCTCATCAACTTGCAAACGAAGGAGCGCCAGTTCTGCAGGATAAGATCTTCGTATGAGTGGATGGCATTTGAAGGAGGAGAACTTACCCAGGTGTGTCTTCTAGCACTTTCAGATACGTATCATGAAAAGATGTACGACTGGATGCAACTATGTCGACTCTTTTTTCCTCAATTTATCCAATTCTTCTCATAATTTTCATGGTTTCTTGAACTTAGCTTACATTTTCTTCAAGTTCTATGAGGATACGCCATGTCAGTGTAGCGTTGAAAAGTCATGACAGGCACATGGACGTCCTATTTCGAATAACCCCTTCTTAAAGTGAGTTTTGAATTAAATTCCAGATAGGAACCTATCTTCATGACAACGATGCGGATAAAAAACGTTCCCTGTCCTCCCTGTTCACAAGCAGATGGTTGCGACCGAAGCGGTTTGAACTGAAGGAACCCATCGTGAAGTACAAAGCAAAGCCGAAGGACCTGATGCCGATTTTCAACAACATGCCAGTCAGTGTCGTCGCTGTAGATGTGAGTGGAATTACTGTAGCATTTCCTCTGTTTCATCCCCTTGTAAAGGGCATTGCCAGAACGTTTCGTATTCTTGAAACGAAGTTTCATTACCATGCCAATATGAAGGCTTAGATGTCATCTTCAACGACATGGCAGTTAGCATGGTTGGTGTCGTAGCAGCAGGCGTAAGTGTGATTACTATAAACATCTACTTGTCTACTTGGTGAGTCCAACATGACCCCTGTTGTGTCGGAAAGACATAGCTATCATCCTCTTGATATCTGTTTTACACAATAGAGATTCCGTAGTGTTTGTTTACGTAACCGATGACTGGAAATATCGTCAACAGCCGAGTCCGGGAGCCCATTCCAATTGTTCCTACGAAATCTTTCCATTTATGATTTGTAATTTCTCACAGGACCCTCCAATGGCAATCCTTAATCCCGATGGAACGTTCACTGGAGTAATGGTGGACTATCTTAATGAATATGCCCAGAAGCTCAACTTCACCTACGAGATCACCAAGCTTATCCGCCATGACGAAGACGGTGGAGGCCAGCGGTACATCTACCCTCACAGCACCATGTGGACTGGAGCCGTTGGGGACATATTGGTCCAGGTACGTCTTGAGTATCTCTATGACCTTGATATCACAGAGGTTAGCTAGCAATGATATCCAATTTGACTTTCCCGTTTTCCATCTCTCGCTTCAGGATGCCGTACTGGCAATTGGCGCAATAGGGACAACCATTGAACGCGAGGTGGTGATGGACTTCTCCGAGACAACCTTCCCAGGCGTCATCAGCATGATGGCAAAGAAACCCAGCATAGAATACGACACTTGGCAATTTCTCAGTCCCTTCTCCTGGAAAATGTGGGTCGGAATAGGCGTGGTTCTTATCGTTGTCAGCATCGTTGTGACATTTTTGGACTTGCTGGACAAAACCACCCATGATTTCAAAAACTTCCCGGTCAGAGACAGTTTCTATTACACAGCATCAATCCTGTTTTTCGGCTCAACAGATCAGAGACCGAATTCTGCTCCAATGAGGTTGCTGATTGGTTTCTTCGTGTTTTTCGCCATTGTTGTGTCGCAGTCGTACGTTGCAAACATGGCCGCCTTTCTCACAACGAGGCGCAGTGACGAGTCGTTACCAAGGAGTATAGATGCTCTGTCTCGTCAAAGTGCTGTGCCGTTTGGACTGATGGCCCGGGGTGAGGCAATGGCCATGCTAGCCAGAGCAACAAAAGGTCCGTACTTGTATCTGCGGAACAAATTCGAAGTTGAGGGAATTAGTCACCCCAAGGCCCCACCGGAAGGTGACACAAAAAACCCGGGCAAGTCCAAAGCTCGTCGATTCTTTAGCTATGACGAAGCCATTGCCACTGTAAAGAACGGTAGCTTCATCCTCATCAGCGAAAGTCCTATCACTCGATATTTCGTGCATAAAGACTGTGAATTAGTCGTTGTAGATCAGGACACAGACTCCATACGGTATTCTATTGGTATGCCTAAGGGAGCCCTCTTTCGGCGTGAACTTGACAGAGCGATAACGGAAGTTAGAGAGGAGGTGTCACGTGATATCGATATCATGGAAAAGTAAGTGATCGTTTTACAATGTGTGGATGTCAATGTACGATTGCATGACATCAAGTTGAGATTTCGTTTTTTTCCTTGGTGTTCTTGATGTTGGGATGCTTTGCATGCTTACTGATGAGCATTTGTCATAGTCATTCTGAAATTCTTCTTATAGATGGTATGCTGAACCGGACTGCGCTAAAGGAGGGGGCGACACCATGCAAGCCAACATGAAGACCAAACCTCTCATTTGGGAAGAGATGCAAGGACTTTTCATCACGTTAGGTGTCGGTACAGGGCTTGCCTTGGTCTCGGCAGTCATCGGACACTTCCTCACCCGAGTGATCTATCTCCAAATGTCGAAACGCAAACCGCAGGTCGATGGTGATGTCCGTAGGGGAGAGGATCAGATAGCGCAAGAGCGGCCGACGGAGACTGCAAGAGGCCCTAACGGAGGGTTGGGCCGAGGGACGAAAGGTATGTCCTCACCAGGGACATCAGCCCGGGCGCGACCACTACATTTGACGCCGATGATGCGGCCCCGATCTGATCGAGAAAATTCGGACGATGAACAATAAGTCTGCGTGTTTCTAAACTTTGATATGTTTTAAACCAAGCATAGATTGACCCATATACTTGTCTCTGTATCAGCTATGGTTATTTTACCTCGATATTGAATGTATATAATGTCATATTGTCCATAATTTAGCAAATTTACCAAAATAGCTGTTTGTCTTAATTCTGACGTACACATTTTTCCCGGCACTTTCTCGGGCAGGCTGCTCGGTAAGTTGGAGGACCTGCTTGAATACCTAAGACCTGATAAGTATTATCGATCAGCTGATCCTCCAGGGTGATCTGGGAGGACGAGATCGGCTGCGTTGGAGCGATGTGATAATGACAACAACTGGATGTCAAATGAATGAGCTGTTCTAGTTCTATAACAACGCAAAATCGGCGCTAACAATTGTTGGTCCGTTTAACCTGGTAACCTCGATGTTGAATTACCCTGGTGTACGGTTTCAAATGTATACACCTACCAACGGCAGTATGCATCCTTGCCAATAAGCCTGCTATAAAGTAGGGCTATGATAGTTTGATTTCACTGATTAGATACAACAGACCGCTCGTAATTCTCTGCACATTTTCCTCCACCATGAAGCTTATATTGACTAACCTTTACGTTATTTCGGTAAGTGCATTGCGTTTATATGCCCTTGCCTATTCAGGCCAATGAAAGCCATTTCGTGGGGGTCGATGCAATCAGGATTTGCCCTGATAAACCCTTTGATAAGACAGAAGAACAATGGGCATTCAGGTCTAGGTGCTAGCGGGCTTTGTTTGCAGACAATAGATCGCGTGTTGGGCCTGGTCTGAATTCTCCTTAGCGAGGTCAGGGGCATACTGAACTTCCAGCGGTATTGCCTCCGTAGCCTCCGCCCATATTGACGCGTGTTGTCTGAAAGCTGAGCAATGTCAATACATTGAGGGTAAAGATGGGTAAGGACAGAATAACGTTACGTGGTTGTCCGCACTTCCTATAAATATAGGTTGCCCTTACCCCTCAGTGTCCTCGACCCATCGTCAAGAAAAGGAAGCATGCTGCCCGCAAGAAAACTTATTTCAAATTTGATGCTTAGAAGCTTGATTAGACTTTAAGGAGAAGAGAAAAGAACTTCGGATCAGTGTTTCTTTTCCCCAGGCGTTTCGCTAATTAAACAGTGGATCAGGAGGTGTATAGACCTGTTCAGCAGCCCTCTCACCAGTGTAACGTGAACATGTAGCTTGTACATGTTGGACGAGGATTCAAATGCTACATATATTATCGTCTAACAAGAAAATATACTGCCGTGAACTTTAGGCAAATAGCTGGAAAATATTTTTAAGACCTTGTCGAGATTGGTGGTGGGTTACAGCAGTTGGCCTTACCTTGAGAACGGTGAGTGATTTCATACCGTTTGTTATTTCCATTTTGCTGAGGCAAGATGGTACATGGAAATTCAAATAGACCGCTAGCGCGCATAGTCGGAAGTGAAATTAATCAGGCCTTCGTTTATTAATATTCAACTTATCGTGCTGAATACAGGTTCACCCAAAAGTATAAGGTAAGTTACGGTGCCAGTCAGATGTATCACATATGGGGCCTCCTTTGGGCCGAGCGTTGTCGGACCCGGCCGCGGCGGCGACAACACAAACACGTGCTAGTTGTATCCGACCTTCATGTAGTCTTGATGGAGTCTTTAGCAAACACGAGTCGACATTATGTTGCCGCGCCAACATGTATGTCACGTTGTTAATTATTGGTTAAAATCTTACTTCTGTGCTCCTCTTAAATATCAAATTTCCCTTTTTAGATTATTGACTGGTGAAAAAAATGAATGCTATCCACTTGATAACCGTGGTTTTGATAACAATCGGAGATCAAAGCTCAGCAGTCGATGCATCAGAGGATGGATCTATACTGATAGGTAGGGGCGAACATATATTGATAGGTAGGGGTAAACATACTTTTACTAAAAGGGAATGAAGAAACTTTGACGGTGATGCCGAGTCAGCATGGCCAGTACAAACCCTGCAACCATGTCAGGGATCACCACTAATTTTGCGTCGAATAAGTGTCGAGTTTCGAGCGGACAGAACTTTTCCTCCCCGTTGCCTTCTGTCGACCAGACCAGACTTTCTGTCGTATAGAAATGGTATCTCTCTGCATCTGAAGCAACATCATTGGTATCTATGATTGCTAATGAACCTAATGAAATCTTGGTTTAATCCTTCAGGTTTCATTTCTGAGAGTGCTGAAGACGAGAAGGATGGCGTAGAGCACATTGAGGGTTACTTTCAACACTTGTACGATGCAGCAGGCGACCCAACGCCTCGGCGGCTGAATGTTACAACCTTCCGTATGGATGTCATCGAGAAGAACAGGGATTGGGGGAAACTAATCGTTGATTGTGAGTTATGCTGACTGAGTTTTTTCATTCCCAGTGCAGGTAGCTTTTTGAAAGTTTCAGCTTTCGAATGAAAATGAACTCAGAATAAATTGTTGGTATTATGCCATGAACTCGAGACTGTATAGCTCAGAGTATATATAAAAGAAATGTAGGACTATAACTGCTTGGTTTGTCAGCAGTTGTGGTTCATTGTCGACTTTTACAGCAATGTTTCACTTTTACTAAGAAATGCTGACCGGCAGTCTAACACACTGTCGGTCTATCTATACTGCGCTGGTGAAGCAAGTTATTTTTGCCTCTGATCAGATTGACCCATAAATCGGGAAGTCATGCTTTTGCTAAGAATTGGTTGACTTAACCTGGGTAGATTTTTGGATTATTATTTCAAATAATGATGTATTTCAGTGACCAAATTCGTCAGCCTTTCCCCTGCAATGATCATCGGCGCCTACAGGCAAGAAATTGACCAGCTCATCCCGCCGGACATCCCCCACATCGTGACAGGACACAAGGCATTCCTGAACAACATCGACATCGGCAAATCGAAAGGAAATGAGAATGTTTGTTGGCTGACTGGTGTTGGGAACAATGTCATCAGCTTGCTGCCACCACTGAATACATTCCTGACTCCCCTGCAGAAGTACCTGCTTGATGCGAGTTGGCCTCGTAGGATAGTAGTCGTAATCATGGAGAAAGAAGGTCAGTAAAAAACAGTAAGCGTGGCGTATGGGTTCAGACCTACATCATTTTTGGTCGAACGACACTCCAGAGTCCCATTGTTTAGTGCAGATAGTACAGTTCTTATTCCCCAGAAAAAGCTTCTTTGGTTTTTTGGAAATTCAGCATATTGTGTGTCTTCGACGAGCGTAACAGAATTTGACTTGGAGAATTGCAGCATCATGCCCCATGAAACGAATGCAACGATCGGACATTACTAGATGTGTTTTAGGGTCAATGTCAACAATACAAAATGAGTACCTTTTCAGAGGATATGATCCAGTTCAACAGTGGGTTATCAGCAGGTTCAGACAGCCTCCAATTCGTCCGGATACTGATAAGAAAAGACGCCCCCTACTGGACGAGGAACGATCGACTGGTTGAAGCACAGAAACTGGCAACACCTCACTTAGTTATCCATAGTTACGACTTGGACTATATCCTCCAGATAATTATAGGGGTAAGTTGGATATCTTCGGGCACCCTCTCGAAACGTGTTTTACCTTTAAAAACCCAAAAAGGTTTCCAAAAAAAGTTGAACTGAACGTATGACTTGTTCCAGTGTTGTCCTAAAGGTGCAGATCTTCTTGATTTGATATCATCTATAAAGCAACATATTCATTACGGTATTTTTTATTGTTTCATTACGATATATTCCATTTTTAGGCTCAAGACCTGAATATGGCGACTTACCTGTACAGATGGTACCTGACATACCCGGTAGGTGTTTTGGCCTTAAAATACTTTCAGAACTCGTAAAGTCCATTTTTCCTTGACTAAGGCCAGCTCCGTCACTTAAGTGGTCGTTTCGACGAAAATGATGCACTCTTCTGCCGTAACTACACAAGAAAACACCCCGTATTTTGTCACGTTGACTGATCGATTTTCAAAGAATGATTCGACAGCGTATGTATACGTAGTCCTTTGAACGTATTGTCGTCGTGGCTTGAATTCGTTTGCCGAGTCAAGCCAGCAAAGATGAGAGTGGACTACTGATAGCCTTGATGCTTACCAAAGCTTTACTGATCTTCAGGATATCAAAGGCCTGGATGATGAACTTAGTACATTCTTCCTCAGCCATTATTCAAACGTAACGGGATTTCAACTTGTGGACAGAGAAAAAATGAGTCAAGCCATGCCCGTTAAAGGCAATGGGTTCCAGCATGCCATCATCCACGATGCCATGAAGTTATTGGTGGAAGCCACGACTTTGCGGAATGACCAGACTTCAATCGTGATTGAAGATTTCTTTGAAATATTAGAGGTAAGGCGTCAATCGTCTCTCCAGACGTAACGTGTATGGCATAACTACATCGGTGTAGTATACATTTTCACTGTACATCCACAGAAAATGAAGAAGAAATGTCGCCCGTGATTTCACACGAGTTAGGCAGTTACTTAAGTCATTGATAGAAATTAAAATTCTAGAAGGGCCACGCAGGATCCCTCACGGGAATCCAAGTTATATCGTCCTTAAAATAGCCCCTAAAAAGAAATTGTTGACAAGTACATGCACTGCTACGTATTTCAGAGTGGTTTCAATGGGAGTACAGGGTCCTATGGAAAAGCCAGCCTCACCAATCCACTAACGAAGGAACGCCAGTTCTGCCGGATACGGTCTTCTTACGAGTGGATGGCGTTCGAAGGAGGAGAATTCAACAAGGTAACTGCCTCCGCTCAGTGTCGGCACGAGGTTGGCATTGATCAAATCTGTCACACTTTGGATCGGATCTTTGATTTAAGGTTACACCCCACTTCTCCCTCTTGTATGATAACAGATAGTACTCAGCGAAATTGCAGCGAAGCAATGAAAGCTTCGGGCGCTAAAATTGTGATAACTCCACAACTGTCGAAAGTAGATGACTTGCGGCTCTTTTCTCCATCGGATCAGCTGCACATATATCGAATCCCTAAAATTCAATTACGTATGTAGTAAGATATTTCCGATCTTCCAAACTTTTCGTGTTTTGTTCCAGATAGGGCAGTATTTCCACGACAACAACAGAACCGCTCGGAGGCCTTCTTTGATAAATATCCTGTCGATCAGCAATTGGATAAGGCCAGAACAATTTTCGCTAAAGGCGCCAAATCTAACGTACCAAGCGAAACCGAAGGCCCGGATGCCTATCTTCAACAACATGCCTGTTAGTGTAACTGCCGTTGATGTGAGTAGAGGCAAATCATTTATGTCCGATGGTTCAAAATAACTGGGTGATCTTTTGCAAGAGTTGTAGAATGCTGATACTTATAAAAGACTGACCATTTCCTTTAGGCCTAACGACTCCCCATGAAAGCTGCAAAGATGGTGTACTTTATAACCTTGTAACATGTAAAGCTATCATCATTTTTTTAGGATCCACCCATGACAATACTTCAGCCAGATGGAACCTACACTGGGGTAATGGTGGACTATCTCGATGAATACGCGCAGAAGCTCAACTTTACGTACGAGATAACGAAGCTTGTTCGTCATGATGAGGACGGTGGAGGCAGGAGGTACCTCGGTAGGGAAGGAGTCATTGTGACAGGTGCTGTTAGGGATATATTAGAGCAGGTGGGTCGCATCTGTGAGAAAAGATGCCTCTGTTATGTTATGATACATCAAGGTGTGAATGAAACAAAAAAGTAGCGTTCAATATCACAGTAAAAAAAGATAGTGGGTGATATGAATAAAAACTATGTAGTAATACTTTTACTTCAGTGTTGGTCAGAAAGGTTTAGTGTACATGTACATGACATTTTTCAGTATAAGCCTTTACTAGTCTTTATGCCACCCATCTTCTTTTCCGTTCACCGGTGCTGCCATTCCGGGATCACACATAAAGTAGGCCTGCTCGTTCATTTGAATTTGTTCTAATCTCTCAATCACAAGCTTTATGTTCCTGGTGATAAACCTTTACCAAACTCTTTCCTTCAGGATGCAGTTCTAGCCATCGGAGCCATAGGATCAACAATACAGCGAGAGGTGGTGATTGATTTCTCAGAAACAACCTTTCCAGGCGTCATCAGCCTCCTGGCGAAAAAGCCAAAGATCGCCTACGACACGTGGCAATTCCTGAGCCCATTTACTTGGAAAATGTGGCTCGCCCTTGGTGTAGCTCTTGTCGTTATCAGTATAGTGGTTACATTTTTGGACCTGTTGGACAAAAGCACCCACGACTTGAAAGACTTTCCCGTCAGAGACAGTTTCTACTATACAGCGTCTATCTTATTTTTCGGCTCGACCGACCAGAATCCAAACTCTGCCCCAATGCGTCTCTTTATCGGCTTCGTGGCCTTCTTCGCTATCGTCGTGTCACAGTCATACGTAGCCAACATGGCCGCCTTCCTCACAACGAGGCGCGATGACGAATCGTTGCCAATGACTATCGACGCCCTCTCTCGACAAAACGCCGTACCTTTCGGATTAATGGCAACCGGCGAGGCCATGCAACTGTTGGCTCGGGCGAGGAAAGGCCCGTATTTGTTTCTCTGGAACAAACTAGCTAGTACGACTAATGCTGTCCATAGAACTGCAGCGCAACAAATGGACCACAAGCAACCCCTCGCTCGAATATTCTTTGACTATGACGAAGCTATTGAGACTGTAAAGAATGGTAGCTTCATCTTCATAAGTGAAAGCCCTATAACAAAGTATTTCGTGCACAGGAGCTGCGATTTGGTGGTTCGTGACCAAGATCCCGATGCCGTGAGGTACTCCATTGGAATGCCCAAAGGCGCCCTCTTTCGGCCAGAACTGGACAGAGTGATAACGGAAGTTAGAGAGGAGGTTTCACGTGATGTTGACATCATTGATAAGTAAGTAGACTTTTTGTGATGTACATGTGTACTAAGTTCCATTAGCCTCATTGGTTTTGCCCATTCTCTCGAAATATAGATAAAAGCACTCGCCGATGATCAACTTCTTGCCCGAGCATCTTCTGTTGCAGCGAGGGTTTTCAACCTTCTTTTTAAGGGATGTGTCTTGCTTTCTTTAGGTGGTATGCGGAACCGGAATGTGCGAAAGGTGGCGGACACTCCATGCAGGAGAACATGAAAACCCTACCTCTCCTTTGGGGAGAAATGAAAGGTCTTTTCATCACACTTGGTATTGGTGCCGGGTTCGCCTTGATCTCTGCTCTTGTAGGACACTTCCTTACACGGGCGAAGCTGCCTAAACCAAAACGGAAAAAGAAGGCTGACAGAGCAGTGCAAGAAGATCAGGAGCCCCCATCAGAATGTCATAACGGACCAGGTGGAGGCTTGGGGCATGGAACAGAGAATTCGGCTTCGCCGGCGACTTCAGCCCTGGCCCGGCCGCTAGAGATGACGCCAATGGCCCGACTACAATCGGATCATGGAGATGCGGATGAACTATAGGGTCATGTTATACTCTAGTTTCACCGATCTAAGATCGATTCTGAATATTCAAGAAACGGGAGATATTTATACGCATAGTCAAATGATCATATTCAGTTTGGAAGGACAGTAGGTTGGCGACAACAATTCGTCCGACGGTCGTGGCGTCATGTGTAAGGGTAATGTTTGACCTTTCTCCATCCCACTACGTTTGACAAAGGAGCATTTTAAGGAAGCTAACCCGGGTTGAAAATCTTTCATTTAGATTATTGGCCTCCGTCTCGCTTTCTTCAGATGGCGGATGTCCCCGCAAGCTGGATGAAGATCTTGAAGTAGTCCGCCTTGTCAACTTTGACTGAAATATAAATGAGAAATATTTTAACAAGAAAAGGAAGAATATGTTGAAGCCGTTTCGAACTGGATCGTCATTCGACAAGACGAGGGTATGGATATCCCCGCATTTGTAGACACTATAAACAAACTATAGCATAATTCCTTGCAAAGTCAAAACTTGAACGATACGCCATTCCATAGTGGTATGAAGACAAAGGAGAAGAAGAAATTTACTGCGATCCCACTCAGCCACAGTATCGTCATTGGAAAACAGTATAACGGGTATATCGCCGCTTTCATATTCGTTGTAACAACTAGCATCGCGGTCTGCATAGTCTAGGACTACCAACCAGCCCATGTCATCATCGCAAGGCCCATCACCATAACGGTTGCTGATGAAAAACCGCCTCATTGACGTCAATGTATCGCTTTGACTAAAACTGCAATGAAAGAGAAATCTATTCAAAAGTCGGCTTCGTGTCACTGAATTACGTGTGGCCAGCAGGAATGGTCCTGCGCAGTGCACTGTAACTCCAGAAGGCAGAGTTGGACTTGTAAAACTTGGCGTGACGTACTTTTACATTTGTAGTGACTTAATGACTAGTTTGACCAAAAAGTCACTGACATAAATATAAACACTCGTGTGGTCTTGCGCTGGAAGTGTCACTAGCTATTTATATGTTAGCTTCTCATCTGCATATTAAAATATGATTATAATGAAAATTCATCTATCGCTACTTTTATGATACTCACTATCCACTCACTCACTCACTCCTACAACTAGCAACTTGACATGTCTATGTCATTTGTGTCACGTATACTCACTATCCAAAGATACTAAAATAGTTGAACGCGCTCCCGATAATATCTGTCCAAGAAGACTCCTCCAGCCTTCTGTGGGAGAACCAAGAGAATTTATCGCTGTCCACGCCATCAAATGTTACAAAGCCCTCCTCGGTCTGCCCTTTAATGACAGATAACTTCACCTGAAAACATGGATGATGTCATTCAAGAAGCCATCAGCTACCAGATGTTATATTATTAATATGTGTACATTTATATAGTTGACATGCGGGCTGAACGTCAACTTCTCAACAAAAAATGTTCAACAGCTACATGTACATGTACATGTACATGCATACATGTTGTATTAACTATAGGCGGAGTTTTTTTAAACACTACAAGGGAGCCCGGTGTAACATCTGTGGTTGTTTCCCATGTGTCAGTGTTTCCAAACAATAGGCAGCTAGAGAGACCATGACTTTTCAATAGGGGGGATACACAGAAAAACTTGTCAATCTATTTTTGAGCGTTCCCAAACAATGAGGGGAAACACTCAAAAACAGAAACACTCAAAAACATTACACCGGTCTTTGAGCTTGTATAGTTCGCGATGTTTTGCTACCTTGCTTATGTTAGTATCGCGCCATCTTTCCACCAATTCGCTTTTGTAATGACAGTTGCACGTCTCGCTGTATACACTGTCCACAGGAGTCGAGTTGGAGGATGTCCAGAGTTCATAGACTCTCTTGCCGATCCCTGCTTGGCCAATGAAAACCGTGATCCAGGCGTCCGCTAAAATATAGGAAACCATCCAATCGAAACAGATACATGTATATCTAGGAATCTAATGTTCAGCTTATGCCTACACGTACGAGATTACAAGAATAATCCTTTATTGATTAGGCCTCAGACTTAGCGCTTCATCTTTCAAGATTGCGTCTTACACTGCTGGTCTTGCTATATACATGTATAGGTTGACAAGCATCGAACATCCCGCTGAGCCAATATCATTTATAAAAATAAACCCACCTCTTATACTGGTAACAGTTCCTTCAACTTCACTTCCAATCGTTAGCATGCCATTCCCATCCAAGCCTTTGCAAGTTCCCGTATGTAGGTCAAACATGGCCGCCGCGCAATCCATCTTGTTTTCGCAGTTTATGACACATGCAAGTACTGAGTCACATGGTTTGGAAAACAGGTCGGTGCCATAAAATGTACGATTTTCAAAAACGTTGTAATGATGGTTCCCAGTTGAGAAATCAGTCTGAATGAACGTGACGAAGACGACGAAAAGGTACGAAACCATAATTTTCTTGTGCAAGAACTAAAGTCAAGAAGAAACTACAGTACGCAGTCGATCAAATTGGCATCACAATTCCTTCAAATTTCTGTCCCTTAGAGTTGGCTAATGATGGTCTTGAAATGGAGCTCTTATGGCGATCTCTTGTTGTTCATGTGAACCTGCATCAATCAGACCGTAAGGTTTTGTTTACGTATACGTAATATCAATAATAATAATAACTTATCTTCATTTACTCTTGGCAATCAATAACCGGAGAATATTAGAACAATTCTCGACATCCTGTGAAAATACATAAGCAAACATCTTCTAAATTATTCAATGATTAGATTGGCATGATTCGGATACCATACCCATCCATGGTGATTAAAAGTATCGGTTTAACTTTTGCGACACAATAGAAACAAGGCACTCCCATTACAGTGTTGAAGGGGGAATTTGTACCACGTTGGCTGCCCGTCACAAGACTCGTAAGATGCAGCGCAGGGTCGTGTTATGTTGGATACTAATAGAAAACGCCAATCAGCTGTTTAAGAGTAAGTGGTGTATTTGTTCAAATTCGATGAAAGCAACAAGAAAATCGGTGACAAAAATGCGACGAGTTTTCTCATACTTTTGTCTCGAACATGCCTGCTTCTTCTTTTTTATTGGGCGTCCTATCCTTCGCCGCCGTGAAGACACTGACCAATACAAGGCCAAGCAGCTCAATGAATTCCGCCAATGACAGCACTGATAGGCCTATCCAGAGCCCGAGCTGCCCGCCGATGTCGGAAAGGAGATTCGCCCACTAGAAGATGAAAATAAATTCAATGTTTTACATTGTTGTGATCATTTTTAGGATGAACCACAAAACGAGTTATTCAATTCGCTGTGACCTGCGATTTTTATCACTGCATTGCGACTCGTTGGTCGGACAGAACTGAAAGATCCGACAGACTGGCGGATATGGTATCAATCGGAGTTGCTTGCTTGCTGACACGTTTACTAATACATACCAAATAGGCTTCCTTATCCTCGTACGATTCGAAGTTGAGATCTTCATAGAAAACTTTCACTTGTAATAAATTCTCTCTGAAACGAGTGTGTTCATTTATTGGTACATGTAGTTGTGAGGATTTCATCAAGATGTGTACTCTGCTGACGCGTCATCATGAATGTCACGAACTTTTTGAGTACTGTTATTATCATATACAAAAGACTTACCTCAGGGCATTAACACTTCTGTTCAGCAATTTCGTCACCCGTCCACCTCGAGTCATGAGAGATCTCTTCAGGTTGCCCTACAATTTAAACATTGGAAAACCCCACCATTATGAAGTATCAGTATGGTATGGTATCGATGATTGGCTGACCTGGTCATGTCGGCCGCATCTTTCGTTTTCAAGAAATTGGTCCCAATGGTAACATGCCTTCAATACGGTGGCTGGTTAAGGACATTACATGTGAATCGCAAAAATAAAGGAGCGCGAAAATTTTGCTGTATTTTCGAAGGACTATACAATACACTTACCACAAAACTCTCCGACGGCCAAACTGAACTGGAACTGGATGCAGAGTAGATGGTCTCTGTGCATGGCTGAGGGCAGTCACATTCGAGATCACCATTCGTATAATTAGCATACACGTCTGCTGTACATTTTGCTGTGGAAGAAAGCACGTACAGAGATTGTGAAAGAGCTAGCATTGCGCGTGACCCAGTACGATTGCCTACAGTTCGAAGCATGATGGGATCTATTGAAGGAAACATGTACACAGAAACACTCACAGATACTCGTCCCAGTGTTGAGGAGGATAACTAGGACATGGCGGAAACCGATTACCAGGCGCGTTATGAACAATGGGGCCAGTGGTATATTGGTCATTAAAGCGAACTGGAACCGCCGAGCCAGTTCATATGACCTCGTTTTCATTTCCCGCGTATCGGGTGATCAGAACGAGGCATGAATGAAACATGGCGCCTAGCTGTCAATCATTGAGTGACGTCACTACTATGGAATTTACTACGAAAACTGAGCTGTCATTAAAGATATAGCTCTCTCTCATCAAATGTTTGTCTCACCGTCCTTTGTGCTGCACATTCTGTGTTGTGGTCCAGGAGACGGAATATCCCACACCGTACATCTACAATACTTCACGTAGTACAACTGTAAGCAGCTCTTCCCGCAAGTCTGGAAAAGGGAAACGTATACGATTAAAGCAGTTTGGTACCATGTTCCGTTTAGTCAAAAATACAATGCATTTGTTAAGGCGTACATTTGAAGAATAACGTCTGCTCGGATAGAAACTTCGAACTTCTTCCAAATGAGTCAAGCGTCTACTAATCGAAAACCTATCGATATCACTCACGAGAATGAGTGAATAATGGCATTTGTCAACTACCTACATGGACAGTGTACTTCTTCCCTCTATAAAGCGTCACTTTTCCTTCTCCATCTGTGCAGTTTCCGTATGGCGTAGGCAGACGTTTGATTCTTCTCTGAAAATAGCACGTCTCAAAAGTGATCTCTTCGTCTTTAATATTTAAACAACAACGTGAGTGACTTCAGGGTTGTAAGCAGTTTCAAGTTCTTATCTTATCTTAAAACGGATAATAATGTCATTAAGCATGCACTGCGTTCGTCTAGAACGTTTAGAGTTTATGCTTATGCCGCTGACGACGACGACGATGTGACGAGGAGGACGACGATGCTGATACCGATAATACAGATGGTCGAGGAAAAAGAAGCTTTCGGTACCGATTTTAGGGCAAGAGATGTCAACTGCCCCGGTGCTGAGTTTAGACCCTCTTCCTCTGGGAAGGCCTGAACCTTCGGGTCGTGGACGACGATTCTAGCCCCGGCAGCTGGCGAGAGGTCGTCAATGTATTCGTCCTGTTCGATCATCAATGTCATTGTCAACCCTGCAGAAAACAAGGATGGTATACATATGTACTTGAGAACGGCGAACAGGTTTTCCAAGTCCACGATCGAGTCTCATTTGGTGCTGTTGCTATGATTTGGAGGCAATATTATACTACACTACTGTACCATATACAGACTGATATGTGTTTAAGATAATGGCTGATATTTATAAAAGACTAGTAAATGCTTTTACTTTAAACTTCATGTACATTTACACTAGCCATCTCTGTAGAAAACTGTAGTAAAAGCATTTACTACTCTTTATAAATATAAGCCATTGTCTCTGCCTTGTTTAGCTTTACTCAGTAAGGGATCTAGTGATAGAGCTTTTAACGTACTTACCATACAAGGGACCCGCCTTCCTAGTTTTATAGGTGGTATTTTGATCAGCATTGAAAGTGAAACAGTTACCATACGTGTAGGAGAAAAAGCTCACAAATATGCTGGAACAAGAAAAAAACGAATTCATTCAAGGCAGGTGTATATCGGCAACCACTTTGATTTTTCTCATGTGAAAATGCTGTATCACACATGGTCTACAAAGCCAAACGTTGTGTGTCAAATCGCATGACACTTCGTCAAAAAAAGAAATGAAACTATTTACTATTTTGAATTTCTACGCATACTCTCATACTATCATCTATATTATAAGCGAGAACACCTTTTACGCCCGGCTTTTACGGTAGTACATGTGAATGTAAATCAAGAAGCCTGCGTGATTAGACAGATATTGATGATACATTATATTAAGCGTACGTTGGAGGCAGATTCATCCCATTAAACTGCACATCCTGGATGAAATCGGTGATTTGATGCGCCATCAAGCGTCTCGTTCGTCCCGAGAGTGTAGCGAGAGATCGCGAGACTTCCTTTTCCGCCTCTTGGACTGCATCTGGCTGTGGTTGATACCAAGGTTTATCAGTTAAATCTATTACCGGCTTGAAAAATTCTGTGGCGTCCCCCTGAAATCATGGACAGACAGGTTTAAACTTTAATGTTTCTCTAGGCACGTTCAAGCAGGATGTGTTTGAGTCCTTGCTGTGTTTGGAACTGGAGTCAGGTAGTTGAAAACAAGTTGACTACTCTAACTTGGCGTAAGCTTCACCAGGCTTGACGAAAGGAGATAACGCCGAGTTCAAGTTAACGCCAAATAAGAGGATTAGCTTGTATTGAACATTAGATTACCCCCACCCTGGCGCTATGGTTGAGATATTTTGTACATTGCTATCCGACTGGGGGCATTTAGATTTCAAATGTGGCGCTTTGAGGTTAATGGCTATGAGATACATGTACCTCGTCTTCAGGTGGTGCACGTGAAGTTATGGTTGTAGTCGTCGTAGAACTTGTTGTTGTCGTTGGTGTAGTAGTTGTGGTCGTCTCCGGCGTAGTAGTAGTCGGTGTTGCCGTAGGCGCAGTAGTTGTTGAGTCTACTTTAGTTACATCAGAAGTACTCTCAATACCATCTGTCGTAGAATCCACTGGGAGACCAGAATCATTAACGGACAGGCCTGAATCATCGATAACTGCTGTAGTTTCAGGAAGTGCTGAGGTAGAAACATCATTTGGGTCCGAATCTATAACAGACAGGCCCGAATCGTCTGCTTCTGTTGCTGCACTGGCCTTAGGTGTAGTCGTGACATCGTCAGAGTCAGAATCTATAACAGACAGGCCCGAATCGTCTGCGTCTGTTGTTGCACTGGCCTTAGGTGTAGTCGTGACATTGTCAGAGTCAGAATCTACAATTGACAGGCCCGAATCGTCTGCTTCTGTTGCTGCACTGGCCTTAGGTGTAGTCGTGACATCGTCAGAGTCAGAATCTATAACAGACAGGCCCGAATCGTCTGCTTCTGTTGCTGCACTGGCCTTAGGTGTAGTCGTGACATTGTCAGAGTCTGAATCTATAACAGATAGGCTCGAATCCTCAGCTGTCGTAAAAGGGTTGGCCTCGCGTGTGGAAGAGGTTTCATCGGAATCGGAATCTTGGTCCATTATTGACAGGCTGCCTTCACTATCTGATGTAGCTTCTGATGTCGCTTTAGATCTCTTCTTTCGTGCACTACTTGAAACAAAAGATTGTAATGTCAGGTAGGAACAGTACCGACTTTCAGACGACAATACTTTTCACATGAGCCACAGCTGCAATGGCACTGACCAATATATGTCCTTCAACACGTGTTATGAGAAACAATAATTAAATCATCAGACAGATTTTGCATTTTTTTTGCAAGGACGATAACTATTTTTCGCATTTATTGAATCAAATTAAGCGATGTCAACAACCTCAACGTAAAGCCAAGCTTGATAATCAAAATACCAAACAGATTCGTTGTGTAATGAGTAGCGCCCATGCTTGCCTCGATTCCGCCTCGCCTCCTCGCTGCCTTTGTATTCTTTCGGCTGTCTCCTGAAGCGTGTTGACGAAGCTCTGCCCCGCTTTGTCAATCTGTGACCGCCGGATTCGGTTGAGGTTACACACGGTCACGGCAGGGAAGTCAAGCGGCTTATAACCCATCTACAATAAAGGTTTAATCTGGGGAGTGAACAAGAGAAAGCATCTCCAGGGTCACTTTCAATCTCTTGCATGATAGTGAGTTCAACTATTGTCAGATTTGGGTTAACGGAGGTGCCATCTCACCAGCTTGTCGCTGCATGAAGAGGCCGCCATTGTTTTGCAAAATGGTGTCGCATACTTTGAGAAGCATTTGCGAAGTTTTGAAATAAATCTATAAGGCTATCACACAACTGATCGTAGTAATTACCAACGGCCTTCTCATAACCACTGCCTTTGTTCTGTGGTTCCAACTGATCGATCGTGTATTTAGCTTGGAGTGCATTCCTTGGGCTAAAGTTTCACCCAAGTCAGCTGCACTCAAATGATTTCAAGTGATTTTAAGTACTCTTTGGCATTTTATTCCACCTTGTATCGATTTCATGAGTTCTGAGTTCGGAGATTTCAATACTAGTAGTTCATCAGGTTCCAATTGCGCAATTTTCATTAAACTATTGTAGTGCTATATTGTACGTACATCACTGTACATCACTGCACTCGTTCAATAAACAATATAGGAAGTGACTACTTGGCAAGCCCGGCTTACCAAACAGCGACTTTTTCTTGTCCTGAATGGACAGCGGAACTCATTAATATTAAAGTAAAGTCAGGGTGGCTTTTTAGTGCTGTTTGGCAAGCGGCTCTCCAAACAGGACAAAAAAAGATGCCTGTTCGGCGAGCGGCTTGCCAAATAGACCCGGCCAACAATATAATCAAACCACAAGAAATAATGTCGAGGTAAAAAGCGATGAAAGAAACATTTGGGTCCACCCTGCTTTGAACTAGTGACAGTGTAAGCCGCAAGCGAGAAGAAGAAATACATATGGATTCTTACCTTAATCACAACGTTCACCGGATAACTATAAAACTTCGTAAAAAGTGTGTTTATCTGCCAAGTACACGTTGCCAAGGATACCACAAGAATACTAGCCCAGAATAGTCTGAGTATTGAGAATGCTGACCCAGTGGCCTTGGGTATACCAGGGATTGAAGTCGATTCACAGAACTCCTTAAACACATCTCTACTGTTCTTTATCTTGGGCCGCTGCGGAGGGGGAGGATACTCGGGAATGAACTTTTTTACATTGTCTGTGTATGCGGGAGGATCCATGGTGCTGTTTGTGCCAGTAATAACCTCAAATACGTTAGCAATCAATCCTCTTACGAGTTATTGTCAGAACAGTTACAGTAAAAGTGACAGGCACGTTTTTTTGGTCGCCCAAGAGTAGATAGTCCGTTTTAGGGAGACTACCTATAACAGCGCAGCTAACACTATTCCATATAATTAATTTTCAATTAGCTGAAGTAAGATACCTTAGCACTTCAACTTTTCATAATCAAGAACACAGTGAAACGTCCTCATTTTATCCGCCAACACGACTAAACTGAAGTTATAACATAACATACGAAATATCATAAATCGAACATTTCAACACTTTCTGCCTTGGCGAAAAACAATCCTTTTCGTCAGAATTATTTAACGCTTATAACTCCTCAACAAAAAGAATCGTTCGACGTATTGGTTATCATTGAAATGTGGTTTCATTCTCACATCATCTCGCGTGACGAGATTTTGATTTACCGAGATTTCGGCGAGAGGTCAAGGCCACAATAGAATCGTACTGCTGCTTCAGCTGGTCAAGAGCGCTGGTGTAACATATGAGGTTGTCCCCTATAATCAAGTATTTCCATACAATCGACAGCTGGGGAGACCATGACTTTTCAGGGGGAACACAGAAAACGTGTCAATCGATCTTCCAGCCCAGAGGTTTCGAAAAAAAGTTTCAATGAACTATTCTGACCATGTCAATAAGTTTCGCGGGAATAATGACACTGAAGGACTTATAACAAAGACTTTTTCATCTTTAGGCCATTGAAAAATTAAACATAATGTTTACTTGCCCTTGGTTCGTGGCTAGGCACTTTAAGGCCAATCAATTTCGTGAGGTGGATGTCATCAAGATTAGCACTGATAACTCTTTGATAAGACAGCAGAACAATGGGAATTTAAACCAAGGTGCGAGCTGGTTTTGTTTACAGACAATAGACCTTGTATTGAGCTAGGCCTCAATTGTCTAAGCTGCCATTTAACGTGCAAAATGGTGTAATGAATGCAATCGGGTACGGACAATGTCATCGAATGATTATAGTTTGGTCATGCTTGAAGGGGCTCTTTCTAACAATACCTTTTACATGAATGAAGTGCAACATTTCCGAAAATAAATCCTTCCACACCTTTTCAAGTTCAACAGAGCCGAGTAAAACCTTTGTTTATATTCCAATATGTATGGAAGGTGTAAAACCGTAGATTTTTATCATACATCACTGCAGTGTTCTCGGCAACATTAAAAAGCGGAAGCAGAATCTCTCTTAAAATAGCTTCACACTTTATTACCCTTCCTAAACGTAAATTTTCTCATTCGATGTTGCATTGGTTTTCTAAAGATGGCCAACACTCCTAGATTTTAAACCCTCGGTATCAATCTCAACACCCTCGTCAAACTCTGACCATTGTTTCAATGAGAAAAAATCTGCCTTTTCAAACCCCTCTCTTGGAAGGTTCAGTTGAGAACAATGTATCCGCATTTTCCAAAGCATTCTGTAATCATTACATCCATGTACTGTAAACAAACAAATTATTCATCTTCTCGCCACCATGACAAGAATAATCTTAAAACAATACTGGATTTACTGAAAATATCCCGTGTCAGCTACGAGAGGTATGTAAAGAATATCATCCAATCTCTCTTTACAATACGCAATGTCGAAAGTTTTCTCAGATGTAGCTTCGAAGCTAGTGTTATCGAAGCTCTTAGGCCACAAGGTTACGCAGTAGATATTTCGACGCGTTGCGCTTTCTAGAACACTCTGTAAAAATGAAGCGCTGTGTTTCAAGAGTGCATCTTCAGAGTCGCAATACGCCTCTAGGTCATGTCTTTCTAAGTCCTTATCCTCAAAGACACTGTGGAAACTGACACCGTCTATCAAGCCCTGATCATCGTGGGAGACAAGAAAGAACTCGGGGAAGCGGTTTGACAAGGAGAAATTTGATGGTATGTCCAGCTTGTAGGGGACCCATTCTATCAGAAGCCTGTCCTCAAACGAAAGTTTTCTGAAGTCTTCTTTCTTGAGAAATTCGTTCAATCTGCTGAATTCTATTTTCTGCACATTGCTGATTCTATCGTCCTGTTTCTCTAAAGCAGCCTTCAACTTCAGACGATCCTCGATTTCTGTCAGATTGATCAGTCTAAATGGCTGGAAAAGGAAAAGAGGAAAAAGTTATCATTGAAAAACGTGCAATCAATCGAGCTACTAAGTATCTAAACTTGACGGCAGCCACTAGGAAACTCACTCTGCACGGGAAGGAAGAAACCACGTCAATACTGTGCTATCATGCCGGTCGAGTACAGCAATTGATAATTTTCTTTCGGGCACGTTTTTTGGTACGCCTATACACTGTCGGCACTTGTAAACCACATCATGGCCTAAAGAAGACCTACTTTCCTTTCTACTGGCGTGTTCATTGCTTTTCCCTTTAACCCAGGATCTCACCTTGGCGGTTAGTATCCTTCTTGCACCACCCACGCTGTAAATACCGGAGTTATTCGGGCTGGTGCTGCCTGAGGTATACAGTACCTCTTTCATGTTCGGGTAAAGAACCTTCAGTTCTTCAGCCGCGGCCTTCTTCAGGTAGTTGTAATAGCCAAGCTGTCGGTGTTCGGGATGAGTCCGGGCTGCTTGGAAGATCGCACCATCACCGTCATCAACAACGGTGGCCACGAAATAGGCAACCTGTAGCCGGAAAACGGAACAATAAGAACCTACAAGACTTTCTGGTGCAACCTCATCCCACTTAAAACTGTTCTATTTTCGTATTTGCTTACCATTGTACTTGGATGAATATTTTCCTGCCAGAAGAACATACAACAAGGAATTTCCTGAGCACAAGATAGTATACAATAATAGTTATGACGAGTATTTACCGGCAGCCCGTCTGCTTCCAAAATGTAGTTGATTCTCCGTGGATCCTTGCAGAAGACATCGTATCTGGCAGAAAGGTAGTCCAGCCCTTCATATATATCTGTGTCTATGTCCAGAACGGCCTGTCTGTCTTCAAGCTGGCCGTGTCGGACAACGAGAGTTGGCTTCCTGTCGGCCATTTTGAATAACGAACAAATTCGAGATAGAAATAATGTCGCTTGCAGGCCACGCGATATCCGTCTTCGAAATCAAACCTCGTTCTCTTTCCCGTGTCAAAATGTCGACCTCTCTCCTGCAGTCCAGACGAGAAAATAAAGTAGGTCAAACGTTAGACGTATGATAGAGTAGGCCTATTGCCTTGTATAGGCCTGTATGTAGATAATAAAACTAGTTTGACAATGCCAGCAAGTGTGTCGGGGCTTTAGGTACATAAAGCACTCGACATTCAACGTGACTTTGCTAAATGCTTTGCGCCCCCAGGTCTTCGCCGTGAAATGATTCTTTAGCATTAACAAACAACATTCACCTATGTTCAACCCAAAACAGAGTGTGCATTAATTCGGTTCATTTATTTCAAACGTTCGAATGCACAATTTTTTTGGCGTACAAAGGCTTAAAAAGCTCTCACAAGTCATCCCCTTGACAAAACTCGGGAACGTGTTTATTCTCCAACCAACACTGCAGTATTATTTTAAGATATAAAGGGAACAATAAAATATTATATCAGTTTAAGATGTGCACCGTCATGTTACTCTTGAGTATCTAGCTAATAGCTGTTTACTGAGTGGTTAATCTTTTGCCGCTTGTGGATCCGAGTGAACGACTCCCCGTCGACGTCGTCGGCTGCCGCTCTCGGCAGAATAAAATGGCGACGATGTCGTCCCGAAAGCGTGCACTGCTAAACGCGTACAGAAAGAAGTTTAGAGAGGTGTTCAGGGTACAGAGAGTCAAACTGATCTCGCCGCTCAACACCATGAGTCCGGGGTGTGACGCTTCATAGCTAGATATGCAGCAATTCCAGAGAACGAAGTTGAGGGCGTACGGCATGATGAGGACGATGAGAGCGGTCGCAACCACGACCAGCATCAGAGTCATGGTGTTCTCTTTCTTATTATCGGACTTTGAATGTGTCAGCCCGGTTTGGTCCTTCAGCGTGGACGTGTGTTGTTTAACACTGATAACAATCGCGACGTTCAGGATGCAAATCAAGATCACCGGTACAAGTGAATCTATAGATGTATTGATGACATCGTGACCAATATAATACCATTCTAGCCACTCCGGTAGCATGCAGGTACCAACATTTGGAACCTCGACATTTTCGTTCGACCGGAAAACGTTTGGGAAATACAATATTGCGTGGACTATGACGTTACAAGTAACCAGGATATTTGCACGCTCAAACGTGCACCATGAGGACGCTCGGAGCGGATAACGCACAACAACAAATCGATCTGTTGCTATTATGAAAACTTGCCAAATCGAAACGTCGTAGAAGAGATACGCGAAGTAGAAGTATGTCACGCAAAATGTCTGCCCGATTGGGTAAATCCTGAGCCAATCTGGTCGTAGGATGAATACGTATCGAAAGATAAAGCCACAGAGAAGAGTCAGGGAGTCGCTGATGGCTAGTAGTTTGAAATAGTAACACATAACGCTGCGGCGATTGTGGGCTAGATGCATGACAAGGAATGTTAGGATATTCCCCACCAAACCGACCCCGTAGATGATCGGGAGTACGTAGTGTTGTAACGTAGATGAAATCGTGGGTATGACCCCGGCATGATGATCATATGATTCGAAATAAACAGCCGTCATATTTTTACTTTCATGCGAATTCGTCGTCATCCTTTTACGCTGTTGTCCTACGATGAGTAACACATGGGGTATCGTTATTTTATAAATTTTAATCTGTTCACAAAACAACACAAATATACAACTTATATTTCGTGGTGACCTGAAAGTATAACGATTGTGTTAATATAATGCCATAAGCAAAGATTATCTATGCTTGATAATGATACGGGTTGCTTGACAAATGCGGTATGAGGGTCTTCAGATTATACAGCCTTGCAGCAGAAGCCTTCCCTGGACTTCTACACCAAGGGTCTAATCTGTTCCTGTCACGAACGGTTTTATCTTGATGTAAACGTATGCCGATACCTTCAATGTCCGATCATTAGTACGCGATATCGCTCATGCATAACTAATTGTGCTTGTCGTATTCGCAGTTAATCTGGCAAAGGGAAGGGGCAACAGGTGATTACATAACACACTGTTACCCATGCAGCCTGCGTGAACAACTGCAACAGTAATCGCTATGATTAGTTATGCAAGGTGAGCGAAATCGCGTACGAATGAAATAATGTTGTCTTTGATTGGGGACCGTGACCTTTACAGGCGCTGTATGGTATATCGCTGGTCGTTTGTGCTCGACTGACGGTTATTTCCTGCGGCCAATATAAGCAAAATCATAGACTCTGGTTGTAGCTGGTGTTGAAGTACCTAAATTGCCCGAAACAAATTTCTTTGGCATTTATATAGTAGCAAATAACATCAAGAGTTTCAGAGTACAGCCGGACTAATGTCATAATATCAGTCAATCAGCCTGCAATCAGTCACTCCCAGTTTCATCCACTATGAATGGTAATCCGTTTCTCAGAGCGGAACTTGAAGCATGATTTCTTTGCGTCTGCACAACTCATGAAGTGATCAGAAGCAACAACATACGCAAGATAATCTCACTATCAGCAGAACATGGAGTCCAGAACCTCGACCATAAACCTCAGTGTCCGCAGATTGCGATATTGCAAAGGAAACGTAAAGGACTTTTAACTGGTGTTCATAACCAGTCTTCGTCACGACATGAATAACGTATTCCGAACTGGTGCGCCGCATGATCTGTACAACAATGCGTGATCAAGGTGTGTCCTCCGCACCGCTCTCCTGGACAATTCTTCAACTTTACTTGACATTATGCATCGTTTTCTACTCACTCGCCGAACTCGACACCGCGTATCACATGTCCCCACCAATTGTAATGTTCGTATTGTTTGAGTTCTATATGATATGATTATTGCTGTAACAACCTTTATCCCGAATCAAAGACTGAACCATGTTAACTGTATTCTTTTGTTAACTGATCAACTTGCATTGAAATCGACTAGCTGGCATTGCGTTTCACATTTAGACATCTGAGAATGGCCAGGGTAAACAATGAACATTCAACTTGCACCTCGTGTTTCTCGTAGTAACCGTTAGGGATCACGTGACATTTGAGCTTCGAACAACCGGGCCCCGGGCTGTATCGATCGAAAGTTGCAGTTAATCACGTGACCCTACGATTCGTAGAGTAGATTAAGCCCAACACCAAGCATTTTCATGCTGATTTTAAAGGAAGTGGGACATCTTTATGTTTACTGGTCAGTTTGCTGGTAAGGTTCAGTATTTTTCACACGGTTCATGGATCATTTCATCTTGACTCCAAGGTCTTTAGATCGCCAAGTCACTCACCCTTGTGGAGCCCGAGAGTGGTGACGCAAATGGAATGGGGACATTTCGGTCCCCACTGTTGGCTTTCAACATCTTGGAAATCGCACCTGGTTGATTAATTACTAGAAAAGATAAGAAACAGCGTTTTCGTCGATAACAAATTTATTTATCCCATATTCGACTGAAATGCACATAAACTTTTCTCTGTATGGAGCAAATGGACAACATCCAGTTTGCCGAAGACAACATATTGTGCATATTTACGTATCTATATAAAATTACACTATTTACATATTTTACATCATCAATTTGACAAGGCTGGTGTATGCCTTAATAAATTTTGTGAAAATTGCTTATAACACACTTGTAATGAGATTGCAGTGCGGTCCACTGCCGTTGTGATTGCTATTTTTTCCCGTCCTCTGGCACGCTACCAGAGAACTACAACGTTCGAATGTACGCAATGCATTATAAAACCACTCATTTGAAGAGACATGAGAACTCTTTGCTGCAGTCATATAGTTCACTTTTCGTGTAGTTTATCATAGTTTACTCCTCTCTGAAACTTTCTACTTCTCCTGAAGAAAGGGTAAGATCCATCGAGAAAGATATTCTGTATGTAAAATGTACATAGTTATGTTGCGGACGTGTGGCGGTGTCCTGCAACTACGAAAACTGGTGTGACGTAACCGATGTACACCACCGTTCCGTATGTTATAGTTGCTTCTTTACACAAAGAGTTGAAACCATCATGAGAGCTGCTATGATAATCAAAATTAAATGTTGACTGAATGAAACTTTATTCGAATCTATAGAAAGACACATTGAACTACCATACAATGGGTGATATGAATAAAGACTAGCAAATGCTTTTACTTCAATTTTGTACAGAAAGGCCTAGTGTAAATGTACGCGGAGTTTTAGAAAAAAGCATTTGCTCGTCTTTATTCATATCACCCAATGTATGATATTAACATCATAACAAAATACAAGGTGTCGAGTTAAAATGACAGATAACCAGTGGAGACACGACCAGCCTGTTCCAGAGTCCAGAAAAGTAAAGGATTGTCTCCTAGAAACGTAAGTAAGATCAACCGTCTTTGCGGAGACGATGATTTATTTGCACCTGTAGGCATGCACACAATATTTGAGTACAATATCTTACCCTTTCGACTCCATCTGTTGAGAGACACTTGTAATGTACGGGTGACGTTTATCACAGTAAACAAAGCAAAAGTTGATTCCTGAAAGTATCGGAACACCATCCAAATGGATACACTGAACCAATAAAAGCAAATTGCATTTTGTTTTTGTTTTTTCTTTGTGACAAAAGCCCAACCAAGGTCGCACGCTATTACCGAGGCAAGCAAAAGTTTCATCTCCCAATAGTTTAGCAGAATATCTGCGCACAATGAATCTCCTGAACGAATGCATAGCATAGGAAGACCCCATATAGTATCACAAAAGCAATGCCGATTTGCTTCCTGAGTTTGAATCTGGTGATTCCGAAAGCGATCTGAACGAAACCCAGGATCAGAAGGAGAAGAAAACCGAATTTGGCGTGTGGAACCATCATCAACGGATTCTGTGACATGAAACACTGTAAGTGAAGGAAAAGCACAATTATATGGTGAAGAAAGAAAACATTCAGGATGTACGATTTTGAATGCAGTGGTATTGGAAAGCTTCTCCTGTTGTCGGAGCGTGGAAACATCGACACCGGTAACCTCTTAGGTCCCGGGTTCGATTCCCACTCACTGCAGTATACTCTGATTACTCATATGATAAAGAGCGAGACACGATTTAACAGCATCCTGGGTCTTCCATTTATTTATTCTCACTTCTCTAGTTTTTGAACCCAACAAAATTGGCGAAATACATACCGCTTTTCGCTCAGATATGAGATTTACTGGTCCTTTGATAGCAATACGAATGAGGAAGGGTAAGCCCAGCCCAAGGTTGATGTCAAACACATTGGACCCGATGGCATTAGACACTGCCATGTCACCGTAACCGTCCCTGGCAACCAGAACTGAACTAAGCGCATCCTGAAATATGAATAAAACCTTGTACTTGTAATAATGACCTATACTATAGACCTAAATTACATTGTATCTTTCATTCGGCCAGAAGATACCTCCTCAAGATAGCATGACACGGTTTGAACACAAAGAAGTGCGCATACAATTTGTTGGGCGTTATCAAAGTTTCTTCAGCAGCACAAATTTTGTCGCTAAAAAGACTCACCGGTACACTTGTCCCTATTGCAACCACAACCAATCCCATTGTGTAGGTGTCAATGCCAAGGATGCATCCAGTCCTTCCGACAACCGTCACTAAAGCAAAGCTCAGAATCACAATCCATAACACCGACATGATGAAGCTGAGCAAAAAGCATTTTCTAAAAGAGAGAAAATAACCACGTCATTAGCATTTGAGGCAACAGGCAACCATACTCAACGAACTCTGGCAGTACCTCTGGGAGTTCAAAATGAACAACCAAGGACATTCACGACTTATCCGTACATCCAGTAGCTATTTTAGCTTTTAAAAGCAAAGCATGAGCTTATTTCTAGAGTAAAGCTGTTCGCGTTGAGACAGTCGTGTAGGGGCTAACCGGAGAACGCTATCGAACTACTAGCACTTACCTATTGTGCGGTTTTGAGCAATCCGGAACTGTCCACGTGAATAGACATATAAACGGGAAGGACACGACGAAGAGTATATATTTGAGGATATAGATCGACCACGGCCCGAACCCGGCCTTGCTGCAGTATTTTCCCTTGGCTGCAGCCTCCTCATTGCTGGGCGGGGCGCCCCGAAGCTCGATACAGCACGCGCACGGACAGATTTTCATGGTCCTTTCTACTTCCTCTTCTTCTTCGACTACGTGGTTCTAAAGGAGAGATGGTAACGAATAAAGTGTTTATATCATTCAAGTGGTAGGCAAGCGGTGGGTTCTTTTGATAGGCAAGTCACTGAAGCAGTTAAGTCGGTTAAACCCTTGCCCGAGCCTGTGCCAGTAGGGACACCGACTTCTTCAGAGCTGTAATAAGACAATAAAGTGCATGAAGTCTGCGTTCAGCCACACCGTCAACCTCTGTGATGACTGGATGGCTGGATTGTACTATTTCCTATTGTTATAATAGAGTGAGTTGTCCAACTCAGTTTTTATTGAGAGAAAATGATGTGATACCTTTCCGTCGCCATTCTTGCAGCTTCCCTCGGAGTCCTCTTCTTCGGCAATGGCTCCCTCGTGGGGTTGGTAGGCGTGCAGCGACTCGGTCAAGGAATTACTTGGGAGAGCCTGTTTTTCGGAGTGATCAGAAGCAGTGCCGTGGTGAGAGACAGAAGGTGCCAATACAGTGTGGTCAGAAAGGGTGTCGGACGACTCGCCCGTAGTGTTAGTAATAGGAAGTGAAGGTTTAGAAGGAGGAGGTTCAGTAGTGATAGGGGGTAGTGCGGGAATATTGGGTAGATTCATGCAATCAAGGGAAGTATGAGTGTCAGCCCTGTTTAATGGCGGTAAGGGTTTCCTTCGCTGATTGCCTGCTGCATTTATTTGCAACTCTGAATCCTGGAAGCCTGAGTTTGCCGTGCCAAGGAGCGATTTCCCGCTACCAGGATGCGACGTGTTGGAACTGTTAGTGTTACCCTGCTGGTATCTGACGTTTTCAAGCGAACTCGTCGAATCGAGGGAATTCCTCACTTTATTTATTTGTTTCATTAGTTCTAGTGTGTCTTCTATCGTTGTAACTTTGTGCACATCAGCCATAAATTTGTCTTTTGGTGGATATCTAAAATCTACAGAGCCACGTTTTTCGTCTCCACTAGAATAGGAGGAACCAGTCCTTTTTCGGAACACATGTGGAGGCCTAAGGAAGTCCTCGTTTATGTAATCGTTATATATCGGTGAATCGTGAAGATCAGTTCGACTTGTGTCGTTGCTGGGAATGTAACTGGGTTCTGTGCTTTGGAACCCACTATCTTTGTTGAATTGTTGGAAGGGTGATAGGCCCGGGGTCCCTGGGGGCGAATGGGGAGGAGTCCCTGCTCCCGTCTAAAGGCGATTAGAAGGAAACAGACACAAAGGAGAAGGAGGTGAAGACGGGGTTGCGTGAGATAGGTGAGTAAGGTTATGGTGTGGGAAAAAGAATGCAGAACATTTGTTAGTATGAACATTGTATCCACTTCAAAAAGCATTGAGGACGGCTATTTGCAAGACCTTCCCATGTTCCCGTGTCCTCATAATCCGCTTTTACTTTTCCTCATAGTCCGACAGAAAAATGTATCTTCGAACAACCACACGTTGGATATATCTTACAAATAACCGCCACAACAACATTAGTATGCAATTTCTTCTTCGAACGCAGTCAGAGGAGCACAATGATATTAGTTCATGCCCAAAGCCGCAATCCCATCCAATTCTACACATGCAGGTTGCAGGGAGCCCATGCAAGTTGGTGATCGATGGAGGCTTTTTTCTTTAGAGCTTATTCCTGACGCGAAACGCGAAATCTCTAATGACTTCTTCGTTCTTGTTCTACCTCATCTTATTTCTTTATTACCATTGCCTTGATCTCTGCCTGCTCATGATATTGTTCCCTAACACGTGTATGATAGGGGATTACTAATTAGGGATATTAAGTTTTGTATATAATGCACGTTTTACATCTAACCTGTTCGTCCACGGAAAAAATCTGGTCAAGTAAAAAAAATCGTTAGTGCCAAGAAGATAGATTGTCCGAGTCAACAGACACGGCATCAGAAAAGCATGCACACCCACAATACAATCTTCAAAAAACAAATCCATGTACAAACTCACGAACGGAACATGCAGTGTCAATTTGAAAGTATGGGTATCGTTCAGTAGTCTTCTGTCTGAGTCTGACGATTTTCGATATATTTTGTTGTCTTATTCAAAAATTAGTGCAGTGACTTTTCAATCTTTTAACCCCTTGGAAACACCACGATTGCATTTTTTTTCTGAATACTGGTGTCATTTTTCTCAAATGTTGATAAGAGACGGACCAAGAAATATTATTCCAATGGCCCTGTGTTCAGACTGACTGATCCTTCGTACATTGCGCGCATGGCAGCTGGGACGGAACAAATTCACATAAAAACACCACTGCAAGCATGCACAGCAACAGTTATAAGTTAGTAAGTTAAAGCATACTCCTATCGCCGCTCGGGCCACTGAAGAGGCAGTGTACTGAAAGTCGTAAATTTTCTCTTGTAAGCGAGCAAGCGATGGGGTCATGCAAATTTACTCATCAGCACTGACATTATATTCCATCAATAACTATTAGTGGTTAAGCATTATTCGCCTAATAGATTATCTGGATGAGAGAACCTGACTTAGGCATGCTTTGCATAAAATAACGTTAGGAAATCAACAGACTGAGATTCCCAAATATCGCGTTGTGCTTAGGCGAATTCTAATGAACATTAACCAAGATAGCATAATATTTATCCAAGGGAGTTGTCTGAGGAACGCCTGTGACATTGACCACGGCGTTTCGGTTAATACTTGACTGCCTGATGGACAGAAATGTCCACTGCCTCGTGCTTATCAGTCTCATTATCTGCTCCCTTATCTTGGTTCATACTTACAAAGCTTCCGGAGATTGATCCTTGTCGAGTGTGATGAAAGATATGTTTGTCGGCATTTGCCACGTCTGCTGTGGATGACCTGTGCGAGATGATGGAGAGTCTCCTGGCGTGGCCGCCGGACATGGACACCTGAAATTGGATAAGGAAGGGCATTAGTTCCTGTGGGTACAACAACATCTGGCCCGTTTGTCGTGGTAACCCGAAGTTAAACACTTGAAGATGATTGGCTTAATCAAAAGGCACTTTTATCTTCTGTTGCTATGTGGTAGAAATACTGTAGACTGTCCAAATGGTCAATTTGTTTTCTTTTAGGAGGTGAGCAATTCATAAAAATGTTAAATGCATCGACCTGTAATTTTTTACGTAAATGATACGAAATATAGATTTTACCTTGGTGGACATCGACCAACATACAATTGACGCAGAGCGGACGTTCTACATTGAGTGTATTCGCTAACTACAAGGCTGGGCTACATAAACACAGTACGTATGCATTGGCAAGCTTGTATAGATTTCGAATTTCGCATAGTGTTAGTTGGTACATTCCTCTCAGTCTCAGTCTCATCTCGTCTCATAAGTTATGTACACTAATTAATTTTAATAGGCTACTGTATAAAAACCGATCGTCAAGGAGGTTTGGATGCAACTTCTGATAACGAACATGAACACAGAGAGCAAGATTTTAAAAAATATACCAAATATGACATTGGATATTTTGCATTTATCCGATCCGAGAAATTCCGAAAAAACTGTAATGATGGACTGTTGAGACGCTCAAGTTTTTTGGGTTCAATTCGAGTGCACTGATTTTGCACGCTGCTGCAGACACATATAACTGCGGTAAAAAAAACCACAGAAAAGAAAAAGTGTGCACCACACCAAGAAAGCGCTTCAAGCTTATTGTGCGTTAAAAGGATTTAACGAGCTTTTTAAGTGCCAAAAGAGAAATCCGTGTTTGTCATCAGTGACTCCAACGATAGTCGAGACTGATAACTGCCCGTGTGGACAATTGGAAAAGGTAAGGCGTACAGGATAAAAGATGAAGGATCATCACTCGTTACATTCAATAATGCAATCTCTATTCTACAGAAGGTCAGAAACTGTAACAAAAATGTAGCACACGATTTATTTGAAAATTATACCAACTCAAGATGCAAATTTCAGATTTATTTCTCTGTATTTGTTTCATACTGCTAAACATGTTCATGCTATTTTTCTACAGTCAGACCACTCACTGAAGGCTTAAAACGCACTTACCTACAAACAGACATACTTACTTCGGTTACATTATGATCATTTACATCAATAAACTGCTTTTCTATTACTCCATTGGCCTGAGGTGATAAGTTTTAGATTTTCATATACCAAATCAAAAGTCTCAATACTGCCGAGATTGCAAGAAATATTTGGTTCAATCCAAACCTCTTAGTGTTGATATATATAGATGGTTACCACTACCAGTGGTTATTCTTTGCTTTTAGGTGTTGGTCGATTTGGACAACAATTTACAGAGGAATTGTGGAGTCTCACAACGTCAAAAACTGGCGTTCACCACTGGTCAAAACTGCTGAAAACTGCCAAAAACATATTTGGTAAAAATGACGTGCAACTACAATTAACAATATCTGAGTACAGACTTCGAATTGTGGATACCTCCGATTGTATGAACTAAGTTTGAGGATACGTCATAGTTTAAACTATATAAGTGTGAACACGTTCTCACGACATGGTGAAGCAAAGATCTATATATAATCTTACCTTTGTACCCGTATCTGTCAAAGTTATGTTCTTTAGCTTATAAGCAAAATCAGATTAAAAGAGTTATTTTGAGGTAATGAAAATGACCAGAATCAGCGTAAGTTTGTCTGAAACAGCCATCGTAATTTTTTTGGCGATACGAGATAGCGTAAGGATCATAGGAGATGCTTTTGGTTTGAATGCACACCTTAATCGAGAATTGTGGCACATGTCATTTTATTCCAATATATACTGGCAGATGATGAAACGTTCACCCACGATGTAATAGCATGGTCGATTTACTCATAATTTGACGTCAGTAAGGATTAGAATAGAAAATGTTAAAAATAACTGCACGAAACATCATGCTTTTAGAAGACCAATGAAGTGAACGTTAGCTTCATGATCAAGGGATACGGAATTTCTTTTTCATAGATTCATCGCCGGGTACTCAATTCGTCATTGTATTAGCTGTGTTACTCTACTGCAGTGATTTCTGAACAGCCCATGGTCATACTCTCAATCTCATGGTTTCAGTCGCCGATCACACTTACCGATTTCTTCCTTTCTAGCTCCTGACCGTCTTCTCCGTCTTCTGTTGGTTCAACCTTTACTTTCTTGCAACTGAAAAGTGAACAGTTGATCTTTTAATGAATAAGAAATCCCTGTAGTGAGTGAGTCACGTACCTTTTCCGGGCCCGTGTGAACATCGAAACGACAACGCCAACATATAATGAGGAAAATAACCGGACGTCAGAAAGTATTACGTCACGATGCTGGAAAGGATCTCCCAACACGTTATGGCTTTCGCTGTCTTCGTTTTAATCACCGGATTGGATTGGTGCTATGCTATTTTAAGTAGAAACTCATAAACTCAACTCCATTACTGATTTTCTTGGCCTTCCGCAGATACGCCCACATGATTGGTTGCATGAGAGAATGGTGTTTATAATGCGGGTGGTCCATCTATTCCCGTCACGCTCCCGGCTCCCGCGGAGTCATTAGATCAACCGCGAACAATAGTCTAGTTCCTTTATATGTGGCAATCTTACCCAGTTTTCCATGTGGCCATCCAATCCATCAGCCTCACATTTATCACCATGATAAAAATGTATAAAATGTAAAGTACGAGCAAGATGATAGCCTCATATAGTTCGAGTACGCCATCCCAGCTGAATTGGATGAAGCAGGCAATGGACAGGGCATAGAAGATTGAGTCACGAGTCATGGGACGCCAGTCGAGGTGGAGTACCTAACAAAAGGAAAGATAAAAAATATATATTACAAAAAAAAACAAAAGGGAAGAACATAAACCTGGGTAAACTTGGTTAGCCAACAAACGTCATTTAAAATAATGACATCATTCTTATCAGTCACCAGCATGGGCCTGGCATGTTCTGCCATAGGTCTTGTTTATAATATAAAAATATGCTTAGCAGAACAGAGCGGCCACGTGGCTTAGTTGGTTAAAGCGCCTGTCTAGTAAACAGGAGATCTCGAGTTCGAATCTCGACGAGGCCTACTATTTTGCAAGGGAGAGAGGAGTAATGTACTATCAAAATCTTTTTTGCTGTTTTAAGGCCTTGTTTTCATGCCCACCCATGGGTATAGGATGGCAGCTTGTAGGATCAACTTGGCTATCTATCTTTTTGTTATTTCTAACTTACTTGACCAGAGAGCGCCGCCGTGAGGGCGATGATCACAAGGATATTGAACACAGCCGAACCAACGATAGTCCCAATACCGACGTCAGTCTCGTACGAGACTCCGGCCACGGACGTGAAGAGTTCCGGGGCTGACGACCCTGCCGCCATGAATGTAGCTCCAGCCACATCTTCCGAGAGGTGAAGCTTTTCTGAGATCGCTTCCAGTGAAGGAACGAAGAAATCATCACAGATTATTGCTAAGGCTGAAAGAAAAGAAATGATCAATAGGGGGTTTTACAAACAGCTTTAAGCTACATTTGTACATGTAGAATCAGTTGACTCCAAGTTCTTAAAGGACGAGGTGTGCCATTCCTTCAATGTGCTTGTTCTTACAGTGTATCACTAATAAACCTTTTTAAAAGTGTTTGACGTTTTTCCAATTTGTTGCAACTTAGTTTATAGATAAGAGAAAAAGACAGATTTGCCCTATACTTACCAACAAATACGATTAATATACAAACAAAGTAGAAAATGACCCACAACTCTTTCAGGTGGACAAGTTCATAATCACATGTTTCCCACTCAACAGCTGTATGATTGGCCGCCTCTGAAATTTCGCTGCAATTTTGGAGCGTGTAGTCATTGCCTAAAAAAGCAGCGCTACTCAGCAAATGACGGGAAGACTTGAAGGCATCTGAAAGTTAAAGATTGTCGTTTACTTGATTGAAATATTGACATGTCAGATGATGAGGAAGGCGCTCGTGCCTGATGTGTTACTGTGATGTTTATCACTTTATCAGAAGTACGAACTGTTCCTCATATAGTGTCTTTCAGCGTTGCTTATTGAAGCAGCCAGTAAGTGATTGCTCTTACTTCTCCCTGCGCAAGTGGCTATTAATACAGACTTAGCCGAGGTCCAGTTATGCCTGATCAGGCGGTTGGTTTCATATCAATCACTATCATGACAGTCATCAGGCTCGTTGGTTGGATTCGAATGCAGAATCCGCGTCACTGATTATCTGTATTTTATTTTATCATCACTATAAAGCGGTTGAAAAGTGGTCTCACTCTCAGAAAATGAACTCTTTTCCATGCCCGTTCAAGGGTAATACCCTTGGCTTACCTATCACATACTCTTCTTCCTGCAGAAACCCCGTTGACCACGCTAACAAACACCCCGTTATAAAAAGTCCGGCAAGAAAAGCTCTTCCATGCCACCGATATTTTTCGAACTTTTCTTTTCTATGTCCTATCACACGTAGCCAGGGCGGCCGAAGTTTATGTATGGATGGCATTCTGCAAGTAAAAAATAAGGGTCCATTTCAAAAGCAGGAAGATTCAAAAACCTGGGTCGCTGGGACTGGGACTGGTCTGGGAGGGAGGTTCGTGACTGGTGTTATCACTCCACGACAGCAGGGAGATAAGTGGACCGGACAGACTCAGAAATGGGGACACACAATACAAAAGAAAAGACACTAACCTGCCAAATGTTTCGAAGTTAAGTCATGCAAATGGCCAAAGAAATAAAGACTTTACATTTTTTCCAAATCATGGAGCCATTTTCGCGATTTTGAAAGGCTCGAACCAAGAATGCGGTGACGCACTGTTGCGTTGCATCGTCGCGTAACGACCTTTACGTCGCGACATTACGTCAGCAATGACGTTATGACGTCACTACTGCATTGCTTGCCGTCGACGTCATGACAACGTAAAATGAAGCCTTCAACGAAAAAGAAGGACTGTCGTCAATGTCGTCAATGAACTAATTGTGATTTCGAGAAACTAAAGTCAGGCCAACTTGCAATCTCCAAGCCCTCCTATTGGTAACTGTTGCCAATAGTGATACTTCTTCACTTTTACTACGGACCAAATGCTAGCTTTCCTCTCATTGGGAGATCGGCCAACTTGGCCCCTGCCTATCAAAGTCTCCAAGTCCAAGCCATGGTTACCATCACTGTCAAGATATCAACGCTCGTTTCACCGGATACTGTGGTTCCTTTTGTTTTCTCGTGTGATCAAACATAATGGCATTTACAGTCCGATCGTCTCCAAGCAGTAAATGGGGAACTAATGAAGTTTTATTGAATGGTAAGCGACTACGCAACTGCGATATCTTGACGAATTGATAACTCATGTTATGTAGGCTGTATCGTGTTTTAATCAGAAATAGATCAGTGAGAAATACTGAATGTACTTTTCAAAATGACACAAAAATATATCAGAAATGCTTTGGGAACAAATTTCTTAAGGCGGTGAATTAGCACGATCATTTGTAAACGATGTTCCCAATCAAGTGAATGCCTTCAGATCTAAAATCGCACTTCTGAAAGAAATTTATCACTCAGGGCGCGTCAATTTGCCTTTATATCAAATCAAGCAAGAGTCCACAAAGTCTTTTTACCTCGATAAAAGCACTGAACTAAAATTGCTCCTTTTGAAACAAGATAAAGTGGATTTTATTTTTAATGAAATATTTCACATGTCGCTAAAATCAAACGATGATCCCGGTACCTGTTGCCAAGGAAACCTGAATGCGGATCGATCGTTCGAATCGATGGCTGCATATCGTGAGACTCAGATTAAATCGTTTTTCATTGGTCATAAATGCGCCTCAGCTTCGTTCAAATATCAGTTACGTGACGGTCGTACCTGAAGCCTTAATGCGAAACATTCGACTTGTCATGTGCCAGAAGTCTACTGGCCTTCAAAAACGTGATTTTTTGGTACTGCGAGCGTTGATGTCGGTTCCAAAGGACCCCCTCCTTTGAAAATGTGGCACGAGATCCGTATTATCATCAAGTCGTCGAACCCATTTTTGTTCTATATTTTACAAGCGCGCACTAGACACCAAATCATGAGCACTACACCTACGAATACTTGGTCAATGTTCAGTCAATGCTTCACGTGGGGTTAGCTCAGGCATCAATTATTAACCCCGAGCAAATAAATCGTTCGTTCGCATCGATTGCTTTGACAAGTTGCCAAATATTTTGAAATCTTCGGTAGTCAGTCCTATACAGTCTGCCACCATAGACAAATGTTTCGTCCAATTCAGGGCTAAGTGCTGGAAAATAATGGCCGAATATGTAAATCGGCGTCCAATCAAAGACAACGCGATATCGCTCATGCGTAACTAATTTTGGTTGTCGTATTCGCAGTTAATCGGGAAAATGTATAAGGGGTGACGCGTGATTACATGATACGCTGTTATCCTTCTTGCCTGCCTGAACAACTGCAAAAGTAATCACCACAATTGGTTATGCATGGTGAGCGAAATGGCGTTGATTAGAGATCGTGGTAAAGGCTGGATGAAAAAGCATGAAGTGGCCAATCCACATTCTTTGAAGTGAGGTCTATGTAAACATCAAGTATAAATGATTATTTGGGTAATTTATCTGTTTATTACAGCCCAATCTCTTCATGGACAGGGGTAAGGATTATTGATGAGTGCCTCAGAAAAGGAAGCATTTATAGGCATACCTGAATCTGAAATCGATAGATGGATTCAAGGCGTCATCGATAAACACAAATAAACATTGGTTACCTAAATACTTATTAGAAAAAATGTTCTAGCGGATGATATATACGGTGGTTTTACCCCACATGTTGGTCGACACCGAAAGCGAATTCCATACCCAATTCAATCGACCATGCGGCTGCAACCTTGGATCTTAGGTAAGAAGAAGAAGAAAACTTGAAAAGATTTCACGCTGATTGCTGGTTGGAATACCTTGCGGAATTACATGCAGTTGGTGACAGACTCATGGTAAATTTGGCGTGTTACAGACGCCGGTATTTCATTGGACCGCCTGATTGTGGCGTCATCAAATAAAGCTAAAACCGTGCCAATCAGGACTGAACTCTGTCACAGTGACGCACATGTTGACCAATGGAATAATTTGGCATGACAATCGAGCCTCGAACAACACATGGATGAAGTATAGGAAGCATCGGTTCTTGGCCAAAGTATATGAAACTAGGCCGAGGCACTGCTCAGGTAATCCTTGTTGAATACCATGCAACGTCTCAGGTGAGCACCTCGAAATTTGCACAAACTTCCCCCAATAAGAATTAATGACACTTTTGGTGGAAGGTAGACTATACATTCGATCCAAGGTTGAAGCAAATGATTTCCCAAGCATGTTCAAAAAAAACTTTTTCAAGGTCACTGGCCTTTCAATGCACCAGACGACATAGGAAAGTCGATCCATAATAAATGAGCTATTTACCCATTGCATTATAAATTAAGTTTGTTTAGAATAAACACTGAAAACATGACGAGAGAATATTTCAATATTCTGGGTTCAATATAAGTGGAGTTCAAAATAGACTGTACTTCAATCTGTATGGCATTGATAATCAATTTCTCATGACGTCATCAAAGGCTGCGTATTGTTTGACACTTTTTATCATTGTAATCATGAAAATTCACGGCATCGCTCGAGCCCAGTTTGTGCACATGCGCATGAGCACTTCACCCTTTTAGCATGAGTTTATTTTCAAATGCAATGCCGACACTTCGATTCCACTCGTTCACAAAACTCAAGTATCAACATGAGCATATCTCTGGAGAGACTGGGAGAAAAAAAGACCTGGTGCACTTCCGCTCGCCAATAGAATCAATAGAATGCTCGAACAAAATCTACCTGGAAAAGCGCAAGCATCTCGGAGCAATTTCTTCCTGCTGGATGTTTACAGAATTATCGGCTGCTGAAATGAGCAGAAACATTAACAACTCATTGTGGAGTGTTTTCAGCTAAAGGTTTGGGTATCTTCCCAGTGAAAGTATTGGAGAGGATGCCTGGTATGATGCTGAACTTCCAGCGGTATTGCCTCAGTAGCCTCCGCTCATTTGACGCGCGTTGCCTGGAAGCTGAGCAATGTCACGGCCTGGTATCAACCAATAAAGTAATGAATAACTCTGATTGCCGCACTGAGGATACGTGTGGTGTCAGTGTGCTACCACTACATCGACACTATCCACGTTTGCATGAAAGAAGTATTTTTATCTCTGAAGCAAAATGATATCATGTTTTCTGCTGTGTGCAAAGAGCAACCTCGAGCTTTTCTCCTGAAACCCTCCCATAGGAAGACCATCGTACAATCATCCCTTCCATGTACTATGAACGCTGTGGAACCTTTACATTTATAAAGACTGAGGTTATACCCGGGCAGCGGGAACTGTTGCTATCATTTCTATACGAAATATGGATCAGATACTTTGCCACGAGGGTTGCTTATTCGAGAAGAATCCGCTAAGGCAGAGCCTGATCTAAAACTGTGCGACGTACCTACTCAACCTGTTGTAATCAAAATATCAGTGAGATACCGTACCACGAATAGAAATTTAGTGGTCAGTTTTTAGAGTAAACATGATTATTTATCTTGATCTACCTATAGTTTGCTCCATCATAGTGTGAAACCCGCTGAATACCACAAAACCCGCTCTCATTTCACTCAACACACCTTTCGATGGATTGTGCTCTGTATGATCTAAATTGTCTATAGATACTGTATAATGGAAAGGTTACTCGCTTCTTCATCTTTCTGAGAGAGGTTTAACGTGCTAACGAAAGGCACTTACAGTAACATGTGGTGTAAAAAAGTGATGTTTCTTGGAAGAAGGTCATAATGTTATCATCACTGTCATGAGCTAATGAACGCCACGTAATCTTTGCGAAATACGACGAAAGAACACTATCGATAATTCAACTGTGAAACAGAATCGAACAGAACATATACACAGGTAATAGATACATTTACATCTAAAAAACTACCCTTTCTTAGCTTTTAGGCTAAAACGTCTTAGTTTGTCATGACTTTCATGTCTCATTCATCACACGTAAAGCAATCAACGGAAGAGCTAGCCATGATATTCGTGTGTGTTCCGTTTGTTTTATGCAAGACACGTAAAGTAAGCGATAGCCGCGCATAACATGGACAATGCTATTGATTGATCTGCGGAAGACACGAAAGAAGGTTCAAGTTTCAGTGGCGTTCTCATGCTTCGGTGTGCAATATTGTAGACATACGATTGATTCCGCCACAGATTTAGCTAGACATGTGTACACAGAAGTCTGCAGTTTATTTTCACTATTCATGATTGGAATCGAATCATATTTGTCGTTTTTGATCGATATCAGCTTTAGTATCCAGATTCGGTGGTCATATTTTAACAAGCCGTTCAGTTCTGTATTAGTCTGCTGAAATGTTCATTTTGATAATTATTCTTTTAAAGGCTTTCACTGCTCGTTGGAAACATTTTGCCACCTTTGACACGAATGAAAAGCGAGGTCAGGGCAGCCGAGAATGATGTGCAAAGACCGGTTCCCTCAATATAAAAAATCTCTCATGAGGCCGAACTTCCTTACACTGAGCAGGACTCAATTAGTACGCCCAGGGGGAATGATGGTATAGTCATGATAGTGGTCTGTTTAGTATATAACTGTCATGGCAACGGGTGACACTGGATAAATCGTACTTTAAATTACGTAGGTCCATGTACATGTTAGTACAATTATGGCTGAACGTTGAGACTCTATTCGTGACGTAACCAACGGCTACCACCTGAAAACGACAGCAATTATGGCTAAGCTTTCGAAATACAGGTATAAACCGTACAGCAGTCCTTTTATTTGTTAGGCCCCCCAGCAATCTCATCACCAGACACGTAGGAGAAGGCTAACAATATGTCACCATTGCATTGAAAAACGATGTTATCTATTTTCAACTCAAAACTGATCTGATCAATTTGTGTTGTTGATTAATATATGCCCATTATTGATATTTTTGCACAGAGACTGGCTTACTTGCTGAGGCCTGGAACTTAACCTCATTGTAATCTTCAACCTGTTGTAAAATTGATATCGACATCATCATCAAATCATGTTATTGTATCCAGATTCTCACAATGTTACGTTGAAGTGTTCCTTTCGAGTGCAATGCATATTGACCAGTAAGTGTAATGAGTGCAGAATAGAAATTAAGCAGGTTTCGCAAGCCGAAGAGCTACGAACGTCGAAGTACAAAGTAGGCCTGTGTAAATGTACGATTTCCTTTGAATACGGATTCTTCATAACAAAGTACAAAAAATGACTTACGAGCGTTGTGTAAATGAATCAGCATCGAACTTGAACACACCTTAGATCTTCGTACGTCATACTTCGCCGTTTCTTCGGGTTGCGAAACCTTCCTAATATCGACCTTACATCGGGAAAACAGAGTCCCTCCCAGGTCATTCATAATAACATCAACAGCTGATCAAATATGCAACTGTCTATTATAAAATCCCATAATTCATCAATACAAAGTATATCTAGTCTCACTGAAAGTGATATACCTTTCGCTTGGAAATTTAATCGGATGATGACACTGACATATGAAAGAGATCATCATCTCGAATAGGTTTTGAAGACCTCACTAGAGTCAGAAGCGGAGCTGATCCACCCGAATAAAGCGAAAACTCTCCACTTACAATCATAGATTGGTTCGCCAGCTCCACATACCGGTTATGCTAAAGATACTTCTGCCTATCCACAACTACTTCAACGTTATCCTCATCGGGGAATGAAAAAAAATCCGAGTAGACGAGGGATTCATTGGGACAATGTCGCTGCAGGTTGTAATGTTATCGATATAACAGAAATCGATCCCATCGCAATTTGTTTTGCAGATATCGATAAATCATCGATACTGGCGTATTTGCCATGTCAAATCAATGAGAAACTGTGACAAGAAAACATATGCCAGGTATCGTTCATCATGGACGATGATTAGCAGATAGCCTGCCGAGCCGTCGACTTAATCTCCAATTTGGCGAGCAAGACATTGTAACAATTCCATTCGACCGATCAGGCCCGCCATCCCCTATAAGTTACAGCCTCGCCAGACAGCAATAACTGACAGGAAACCTCATGTCGATAATCATGACCTGCCATGAAGTGAACTGGGGAGGCGATAGAAGGGTCGGATGCATGAATTATCAGTCGGTTTGGCCAATCAGATACTTCAAATCCTGCTTCACCGGTGCAGCCATTGGGTTTAAACCAATCAAATGCAAGGTACTGCTGTGTGTCCTGGCCTCCATATCGCCATTTAGCTGATTCCACTCTTTCATGACACGAAATTTGTACACTTAAATGACAGATGCTTTGGGCCAAGTAAATCTGAAAGTACATGCATCTACCGGTATTCGCATCTACCATCCATAACGTATATGACAGGTATCAATCGCAGATAAGTGTGAGATCCCAATAATACAATAAGTCATAATGGGACGACTCAAGTCCCTGCATCGATTCGTTGGAGATCCAATGAGTGGTGTCAATGATATTGCCCTCACTGGCCTCGAGCTGAGTGCGACCTGCGACGGAGCCATGCCATCATGGCGAGTGACTGCAATTTATTATAAAACACATTGGTTGCTATGTTCCATTTTAAAAATGTTGTACCTAGTGATTGTGGCGTCTTGGCCACAGAATCTCAATCGGCAATCTCAATCTCAAATTCTGCTTTATATACTTCTTTCGCTTAGATCCAGCGCCTTCGTCCGTCATACACGAGGTGCCACTAATTAGCTTCTTACATGTCAAAAAGCATTAGAAGATGATTATAAACTCATATGATTATCGCCAACATGTAATGGCCTATCATTACAGCTCAATATCTATGCATGTTCCAAGAGTCATCAATCATCTCTTGTGGGATCGTTACGGGAATAGAGGTGGCGTGATTCCGGTCTGTGCATGTTAGCAGTGAAATCTGTGACAACACCCATAGCATTAGGTGATGAGGCAACACCCACGTCTTTCGATGATGGCAACAGATTGCTGATGAGAGGTCAACTGAGGTATGACAGATATTCATAGGGAACGTAAACTGCTTTATCTTTCAGTATGTTGGTCTATTTTCTATCTGAATCACCATAGGATGGCCTTCTTGCTTCTTTGCTTCAAACAAGTCGTAAATACTTGAAAGAAGGCAACCAAACAAAAGAAAGCAACGGACCAAGCAAACAAAAGAAAACGACGGGCCTAACAAAAGAAGGCAACCATTCAAAAGAAAGCAACGACCAAACAAACGCGGGCAAGCAAAAAAGAGAAGGCAACGGCTCAAACAAAAGAAGGCAACGAACCAAACTAAAGAAGGCAACTAGGTCTGTCTGTCTGTGTATGATATCATCATAACCTGAATGCAGATAAGTCAGATACAATGTTCTTATAAAATCAATTAAACGCATTCATAAACAGATGTAGAAATCCCATCAAACAGACAAAACGCAATACCCGGAGGCAAGGCATATGTAGCTGACAGTGTCATAGTATGTAGTTACAGTCAATAAAAACCTTTGACAGGTATGAAATAGTTGATATCCATTGGATTTTTGAGATGTATTTTGGGCTGATGGCAATGTCACTAGAAATAGAACAAGGTCGTCAAAAACAGGGTAGATAAGGTTATTCGAGGGAGAAAGCTGAATATCAAATAAATTTAACTTAATTTTCACAAACATTGCACTTGTTCCACCTGCAGTTCTTGCGTCTACATCCTCAATTGTGTTCTGAATTACAAAGCACGAACTGATGACCAACGAACTCATTCTAGTAGGGAATTGAACATGCACACACCTTTCGAGAAACATAGAAATGTACTCTCATGTCGATCAGTATCCCCCGAAGCTCCCACTTTTTTTCCTGTTTCCACCATTCTCGTTTTGCAATGATTTACTTTCAAGCGCCTCATGTACGCATGCCAGCTTCACAGTGTTTTACTATCTAAAGGATGTTCATCCTGCAACCAGTGGTTTTCAATATACTCTTATCTCAGGATGGAGGATGTTAGGCCAGTAGCAGCCGTTCCTCATTCAGAGTTGTGGCTTAAAACATTCCTGCAAGCCAACGTATAGCGCCAAAGTACAACGCTGAACTGTAATATAGCATTGGTATCGTACTGGCATCAAATCTATCACCAGTCAACTTATTTTGTGTCCGAGGACAGAAATATAAAATGTTTCTTCTGAAAGGTTCACACATAACTGACGTAAGATATGTTGCTATTGCCATTATATTATATATAGTAAATTGCCAGTGGCATTTCCTTACTTGTTGTATTTTATGAAAATCATATCTCTTGATGTATACGGTAACAAAGTCATTAATGGAACAGATATAACCTTTCTCAAAACGGCAAAAGACGTCACTGAACGATAATTTCGTGCTAGAAATGCAGAAGTGACCTTTCTTGGGTAGAAGGCAATAGCTTAAGATCTTGACTGTTGGCCGCGATTTACTGCAAGTAGAATTCTGTTGATGTTAAACAGCAATCTATATTTCACGATAACTTAATAATAAGATGTACTCACAGTTGTACTCCATTATTATCACAAAACGGATGATATTCAGACTCAGTCTCATCCTAGGAAGTGCTTTGATTACTATCTTCGCAGTCCACACTGCCGCGCAAATTATCGAAATGTGATTACGTTTTTCCAATGCTATTTCAATGCTTTATTTCGCATGCTTTTAGTGCTTGTGTGCTCTTGTCAAACACTTAGTTGATCGAATCCATAAAATTCATAATGTGGTATTGAATAAAAGCACGATACTAACACCACTGGATCATATTTCGACATCACACACTTTCACCTGTCATGGTGTTTTCTATTTTGTACTTCACTTTTATAAAGTCAGTCGCACACGGATTTCAAATCGTCAGTGAAGCACGAGGTATTGCGAGACATGAGAGATGAAAGTGTCGTAATGACGAAATATGATCCAGTGGTGTTAGTATCGTGCTTTCTGACAATCTATTGATTTGTGACAAACTACCATGTAACAAAAGTTTGTAAAGTTCGAGTTCAGGGGTCTTTTTCAAGATAATAATGATAATGATAATGATGATAAACGATATCGAAAAGAGCCGCACAACAGAGGAGACGACGCGATATCATCGCTTTTCAAACCATTTTTAGATCAGGCGATTATCCAATACGTTGTCCCTCTTCAAATATTAATGCACGAACACAGAAATAGACAGTCATGTAAAAACGTTTCGTTTGATATTGCAATTGTTTCCTCCTGTGATATTACTGTATCTAACATGACAAGCAAGTTTTTGTCTTCCCAGCACGGATTATGCATGTTCCTAGTCTCTTGTGTACAGTTTCAGTGGCCTACCCAGGACGGAGAGAGAAGGGCGGGAGGAAGGTACCCTAGAATACCCTATAATTACCTCATAAAAGCAAGTTAGAGTTAAAACTATAGCCGGGCCGTATGGGTGAATTGATTGTTCCATCAGTCTTGATCTGATTCTCGCATTGCTCGGATCGAGCTGTTGTTGATTAGGTATGACCTTTCCTAGCTCTACTGAAGAGAAGACTTCACTTCGATCAGAGGTGGTTAGCGAACATATCGATGAAGACTGGATCATGCTGTGGGAATCGGCGCGGAAAGAGTAAAATAATGAGAAAAAACTCCCCATCTTCTTCTATAAGCAACATTTTCAGCGCGTGAAGTAAGTAAAGTTCACCTTGTTCCTCGGCAAGAAGTCCCGCTGGTGTTACCACGCTGTAGCGGCCCTCAACCTTTTTAAACTTACTTTCTGTTGATATGATAACAACAACTCATTGCCGGAGAGAAATGGTGAAATGTCTGCATGCCGCAGAAAACGAAAACGTTCTGACGTTGCTATGACGCGTAAAGCATTCTGGGAGCCAATGACGCCATGACGTCATCGCCAAAAACTGATTCGAACGAACGAGTTGCGCGTCCAAAAAGTATCTTTTCGGCCCACTTTCTTGTCAAGGTCGTGAAATATTCGCCTTCATTAGTTAGCTTATTGAACTGAAGGAGGTGGTTTATCGATTTGAAAAGTTTCTTCAGCTCAGTAAAATCAAAAGATATCTAGATTGTGCACAACCTCCAGCACTGCAACAGTACATGTGAACCTATTGAAACAGCTAACAATTATATATTAACAAAAAAACAACAATATAGGCCTAATCATAGCCATCAGCAGGCAAAAACCTTACAACGCCCAGTGACGCATTCATTGCCATATTATCCTCTTCATCTCTGGAACATTGGCGATTTTTGTGGCGATAACTACATGTTACTTGGAGCTAGCCACAGCTGCTGGCTTGAGTCGTTCAGTACATTGCCGTTTCCTTGGAGAGTGGGATGTCAAGAAGGGAGGAGGATGATATCAGGTCACGTGATTTCATTCCATGTGGTCAACGGGCATCGAGTTCATAGTGCACATGGAGTGGCCCGCCCGTCACGTGGTTGATATCAGGACAGAACTGAGGCAGGTTTTGGCTACAATACGCAGTTTTAATTTTGTACATGGAGCAACTCATAGTTCTGACGTCATCACACCAGTGGGAGGTCTATATAAACCCAGCGTGAATTTTTATTGTTTTATAGGAGGCTTCCTGGTTTTCTGATTTTATGGTCGTGCAAAGCCATTACCAGCAAGCTGCATTAAATTCTTGCAATATTTTCTGTTGCCAATCCTATCTTGTGGCATAACATGGCGAGAACTGCCGAACTGAAGGAGATAGGCCTTGACTATTTGACTTGACCGTTCGTCTGGGAAGTGATGATGTGAGCAAAAGCTAATATAGGCCTTGCCCCTAGTCTTCCTCTGGGTGCTCCTGAGCATTTCGAAACCTCCGTTTCAGCAAATCTCCAGAGCCAGACACTCTACATAAGTGCACTTACTCCTTAAGGTCGCGGGCAAATGGTCCCGGACGTTATGGTTTCAATAACCTCGTCGGAGGAAAATATCTTATGTCAGCAATTAAGATGTTATCTGGTAAAGAGGACATTTCCCGGGAATGATTGCCGCTATACGCTGGAATGCGCCGTCCATAAGGCATGATAACTTTAAATTACAAAACATGTTGTTGTAGCTGACAAGCACTACGACTTCTTGCCATCAATGGGTGAATTGCTATTTTTCGTCTTCAAGCAGACGAAAGAAGAGTGAAATGCATCTTACCTTGTTTGCTCCTAAGCTCCACGGTCAGCTACAGATCGACGCCAGGAACCACCTCAAGAACTAGTCTGTATAGTTTCATATGCCATGCCGGTGGCGGGAACGCCGACTCTCCACTCAACCGGTGATACAGTACAGCCAGACCAGAGTCAGGAAACTTGCCTTTCCTCGCGGGGCCGTGTCGGTCAATGAATATCAATAAACAAGTCCACTATTATGACTCACAAAACTTCCTTTAACAATTCCTTCAACAATAACGTGAAATTTATGGCATTTCACAACAATTCCCGTTAGAACTCCAGAGAAAAACCGCCAGTTGATTCTGTGTTGTATCCCAATGTGATTGTATTATAATGTTATTGATTACCGAAAGGTTCAATGTAATTTATAAGCGCGTTGGTGGTCTAACACTTAACTCTACTGATCCGTCTGCTATTTCATATAACCATTTGATATGCGTGTCATACATGTCAATAATATGACATATCTTATGGAATATATTTGCAGGTGTGAAAATGACTGATTTTTTGCCGCGTCGCCTAACCGTTGCCAGGGCAGATGCTACAACACAGCGACAATGATTAGCTGTGACGTCACAGGTTATCGGCTGCTCCTGATTGAGCAAATGAACGCCACCTTCTGTGAGCCGAAAATAGATTCAGGCCTCTTTGATCGATATATTCGATCAGAATGCTGAGTACACAATGAGGCAGGGGGACTCATGTCAACCGTTTCAGCTGTTTCTGAGTTTAAAGTGTGCGCAGACGAGCGATTCGAATAAGAACGCGTATAAGAAATTACGAGCGACTAAATCGATGATGTCGGTCCCATGATCAGAGCGACAGAAAATTTCATTTTTCTGAGAAGTCAGTTGACCCTTTTTGACGACTACTAGAAGAAACGCTGAGCTTGTGTGTGCGCTCAGAGTAAAACTGACACTTTATCTTCCTACTATGACATATGACGTGAACGTTTGTGAAGAAAAACAAAATCTCGCTATTGATTTGCGATTTCTAAGTCACATATGGGCCTTCTTCGATGGTCTTTACCACACCCACATTTTCGTAACTGGGAAGATGCTCAAGTTTTGCACACCTGAGGAAGGAGACCTGGCCAGAGGGAGCACGAATCCATGACCAGTTATATGGAGATCTCCAGCAGCTACGCAGGACCATCGACTTTATTATAAAATCCGGACTGTCTAAAACGTGGTGAACGAAAGAAGAAGAAGAAGAAGAATTTTCGTAACGTTTACCTGAGCGTACGAATGTAAACCTCGCTACAGACTTACAAGTGAACCTTCCGCCATACCCACAATTTTTTTTCATTTTATATATGATCTTGGAGGCATTTTAGTTAGTTAATTAACGAGAGAACGATGTATTAAAAGGAATCACCGGCACGGGCCAAGAAACGCCGCGGGTGCGTTATGCTTTGTTGGGTAACCTCTGGCTAATAGCATATTAAAGATAACCTGATATTAACTTCGCAGACATTTCTGCCGACATTTCTGGTCAAGATTGATAGGTTATCGACAGTGCAATACTGGCATGAAGTTAATTATCGGCATAAAGCCAAGCTTAGGGCGATATAACAGGTAACGTAAGATATGGTCGAACGCCGGGAACGCGTACTTAAAGGTACATCACGGTCGTTTGGTGGAGTCTAGTTGGCCTATAGAGGAGGGTGTCGGTACCGCACAGGCCTATCCTGGTATCGTGGCTGGCAGAACTATAAGAGCCACGTTAAAGCATTCCATAGTTGCAGACTCGGACGAATTCGAGCCGGGGAATCTGAAAACCGTTACTAACAAAACATTGATGATTGCGGTCAAATTTGAACTGCGGTAGATATTGTACTCACCAAAAAACGAATGATTATAATCCTAGCAATTATCCTACTTTCGAAGGCAGTCAGACTACAAAGATATCCACTCGGTTCGAACTATACGGCAATCAGATGGAAACCCGTCAATATCCCCTCCTTGATCGATGAGATAGTAAATCAAAATTCCCCGCATACCTGTGGCAGATTCACTCAAAGAGAAGACGCACCGCCTTCACGTCCGTCTACACTGTCGCCATCTTGCGCGAACCTAAAGAAATTATCGATGGATTGTTTTCCGTCTTCGTGTGTCACAACCTCTCTTGATTGAGTGGCTAGGGACTGATTGTACAGGTTGCGATTTTGTAGAGGACCTCTGATGTATGGATCTGGTTGTGGTATTGTAGAGGACCTCTGAAGGACGAACTTTCATAGATCACTTTGACATGGCAAGGGGGCTCCAGGTGACCAATTCTCTAGGTTGTGACAAGCTGAGGAGCCTCTGAGGGACTTATTCTATGGGTTATGGTCTACAAGCCACAACCCAGACAATGAAAACAACAAACACCACGTTTATTAAGTTTGTAAAGGGAACTTTATATACGAGATACATACTGTCAAAAGTATTAGATGTGGTTAATTCAGAGACAATCGTCACTTCAGTCAAATTTTTCCACCAAAATCAAAATTCAAACTTTATATGCACAGATTACCTTTTGCCCCCAACCCTGAAATATTCTGTGACAATTGGACATTTTAACAGCATTCTGAGATCCTACCCTAAAGTACAATCGATAGCTTAGAAAGGCAATCATTAGCAATAGATAACACAGGAAAGCATTCTTTGAGCACATGATAACAAAATGCAGCGATATATACAAAACTAGGACAAAAACAACATCGTGGTCAAAAGATGAACAACACAGTACGAATACTAAAATACCTCTTCACCACATAAAAGTGACATCCTGATCTAAAATAAATCTTCAGTCGAGAATCCAAGACTCCTTTGTGCAGCTGATCACCTTCCTAAGGTTGTGGTTATGGTTATCACTTATATATTTTTGGTCAAGGTCAATTGTCAAAGCCCCACAGTATCAAATCCTTTGTCAAAAATAGATTGATATGCAGTATTGCTTTTAAAAGATGTCAACAGAGACTAGGTTTCTCCAAACCAGATGGACTATTGCAACTCTACCTGTACAATGTGTATTGACTATTTGGACTGGTAGACCATTGATCCTGCCGAGTTGAGCTGAAAACGGAGCTCAATTGAAGACACGTGGGCCTCAAGGTTCCAGTGAATACAAAGCTTCAAAGCTTAATTGTTGACAGTTGGGCTAAAAGCTGAACTGAATACAGTTTGACTCGAATGCTGCTAGAATACAGATGGACTCTAAAGCTAGATTTGAATACTGAGAGGCTTTACTTAAAGCTGAACTGTCTATTTTACTAGAGCTGTTGGAGTGTATGCGAGAGTTGGAACAAGTCTTTTGTGAGATCAACGGGAAATGATTGCACCGTCTGCACAATGGCAGTCATCACATCGAAGAGCCTGAAATAGATTGAAAGACAATCTTTAGATCAATCGAGACAATTCCACAGGTGATTTTTCATCTGCTGTCACCTGAACTGAAAATGGTCGTCTATTTTTAAAAAAACACAACACAAGTCAATTATGTACTCTATAGCAGAGTGATGTCCAAACCACTCACCCACAACTAGGAGCCGTGGGGTGATGACAAGAGTCTCCGACAAGCGGTCATGATGTCCTTGGTTCAGTCCCAAGTACTGGAGTGAGACTCTAAGCACGTCTCTTTGCCTTAGATGCCTTCTCTACCCACATATTCCTTACCATTTCTGCTGTTCCTGAGTGAGTGTCACCTCGCCTGAATCTGGATGGAGTCGATCTTTGATTGAGTTGAAGTTTTGTTCAATATTTGTTCGATAAGCATTGAGTATGTCATTACTTTTAAATAGAGATAGGCTTTGCTGAAAAAGAAGGCAGAAAAACGCTTTTAATCATTCTAGCATGTTCATGATACAGAAGTTAAATCAAATTAAAACAATTTTCGAGGATTTATAAAACAGAATGTCCTTTTTAAGGAGATTTTTAACATACCGTTTTGACTGGCCCCTTCTGGGGAAAAATGGTTTCAGCCCTCTAGGGTAAGTGTCTAGCCCAAGGACACCAAGGAGAGCTATACTTACAAATAAAAGTGCCAGCTGATGAGCCATGTATTTATGCTGAGATGATGAGAAGAGATCTCGGATGATCTGATTAGCAATGGAGACAACTTGGTGAAGACAGGCCATATGTGAATAGTAATCTGCAAGTACGGTACAAGAGGATAAATGGTCTTTCAATGCCCTGCAAATATCAGTCTTTTGGAACAACTTGATTTCTGGAATAACATTATTTCACCTAGAATTATATAAAGCATTTTTAACTAAACCAGGTCAGTCTGAAAGTGCTTTATAACAAGTCCTGTTAATCTAGCTAGGAGGACCCCTCCTGCCTAAAAAGCACTCATCTTCCCTTAATCTTGAGAGGAAAAAAAAATTGGAATCTTTTCATTGTGAGACAACCATCCCAATATTTATACATACTATCCATATGTGTTGACTTATTTGATATCGACAAATCTTTAGGATGAGACACATAAGCTGCTGCCCTTGGAAATAACTTAGCAAATCCAGTATATTCTAAGTAATCCTGTAAATGAAAGAGGAAAGATATAAATAACTAGACTGAAGACCAGAAATGCAATCAAGAATCTACATGTTAGTTTGGGTTAATGACCATAATTTCATGTGATATCTATGTTAAGGTTGATTTCCTTCGAGGACTAACCAGCCTGCTTGACAATTGGGCAGTTTTACCCAGAATTCGTTGCTGTATAATACTATAAGATAACAAGAAAACAAACTTTGCCACCATTACTTACTTCTGTTGAGACATGACCTCCATGAATTTGTTCAACATGTTTTTGAAGCTGATCCAGTAATACAATAGCTGGAAAAAAATTAAAATATTCACCACTGTGAAAGTTCAAGGCGTTCTCTTTATTTATAAGGGCCAATGTTTTTCATTCTGTTATGTTTTCTTAGGATTTTAATCTTATGTTTCATTTTCAATAAAACAATCAATAATCAGATAAGGGTTAGAGATTGACTGATCCTGATTTAAAAAGCATGATGAAATGACAATTTAGAAGAGTGTTCAAAAGTAGAATGCAGCAGGCTGTTTGTAACCCTCTACTCGGGTATAGGGCAGCCTCTTACATGTACTTTGAGCATTTTAAATGTGACAAAGTAGCTGCCTACTTTCATGAGCAAATCCAGAGACTCCCAAAAAATTAAGAACTGAAAATGGAATCTAGTATGATGTGTACCTTTCATTTCAAAGGAATGACCAACTTTGCCATGATCTATTCTTCCAGTTGGGTGTTCACTCAGCTCCTTCTTACAGAGGAAATCAAGTTGTGAACACAAGGACAAGACCTCCATTGCTTCATCTATACTTGTTAGACTCTTGCCCCAGATTGGTTCATCAAGACGAGTATAGACTGAAAAAGAAACAAGATTATTTGCAGGGGAGATTTTAAAGAGACACACAATCGACAATGATTTGGAACTGCTCCTCCAATCATCAGCGTAGTTTCTAGACCGTAAACCAAACATGTGTCAAACAGTTCAATTCAAATCAACACAGCAACCCTTCAACAACCACTGAACCAGGCTTTGAGAAGCATACTCTCACACTGTGTCACTGTCCAGCGTCACTACACTGGCACTGCATGAGTGACTGCACTGCCCCCCCCCCCCCCCCCACCCCCCACCCCCCTCAGTGACAGTGACAGTGACACTGGCCACTGCAAAATCCTGCACCAACAAGAATTCAATTTCTGAGCTAATTGTGCCTTTCAGTGTTCTCAGATGATATGCAAACCAAAGCCCAGGTCGTACTCTATATGTTTTTTTAATTTTCTAAGCGGTACGTGTCATTCATCACCTTTAAATTTGGGATTATATTGCATGGGAATGCAGAGAGCATTTTCAGAAACTGCAGCCATCTTGTTGATTTCGCTTACTACACTAACAATTTTAAAACATTAATCTCCGGAATACTGCCAAACTCGTTTTCAATAAGGTATGTGAGTCACTTTCAATTACATTTTGCGACTAATAAAGTCTTGTTTGGTGCCTAAAACGGCTTTATAAGAGAAATAAACTGATTTTTTTAGTGGTGTGTGTGGTAGCCGGCCGTCCTCAGGAGCATGCGCAGTGGTGAATTTTCGTCACAAAATAAAAGTGACGAATTTGTGACAAAACATCTGCAAAACATCCACAAAAAAAGCTCTGAAATGTCCGATCTTTGAATTTATCTTGCGGCCGTATTGAGTTCAATAGGTGAATCTATTGTTTATTATCCTAATAGCTCTGATACAGCTCTTATTTGTATTACCCTCTTTGTTTGTGGTGACATAGCTTCCTCCTTTCCTTTTTTTTTCAATGACTTCTCAAAACAGAAACTGCAAACATGTCAGTATGATGCGTTTGGATGTTAAATGTATTGCATTTGACACTGAACATTAACACTGAACAGTTCCTCATCATCTATTGGCCAAAAAAGTTTGGGAAAACCTCTAAAGAAGAATCACACAAACTAAACTGGCAGACTTGACTGATCATGACTTATTTGATTGTTTATTTATTCAATGATTTGTCTATATGCCCAACTCTTTGTTTGTTTTCAGTTTCCTGGCTCAGCTATTTAGTTAGTTGTCAAAGGCCTAAAATATAAATAGTTGTGGTTCCAGTATTATGCCACCACAAAGACAGGGTAAGGGTAGGTAGGTTGAAATTTTAATCATTAAAAATTTATCAGAAAATGCGGCACTGCTGTTAGGCCTAAATGCATTTCCAAACAATGAACTGTCAATGATAAATAGTGAGTACAGGGCCTAAACATTTAGGTGATGGGTTCCTCCGCTCAGTCGGTCAGTGGGTAGAATAACTGGAACCACAGATGAGTTTATTTTTGGCCTTAACATGCATCCAATCTTGAAATCAGATGTACCTGCAGAAAATCTCCTTTACCAAAAATTTGATGTCATGTTAAACGTCCTTATTTCTATGGAAGATGTGTTTACTCTCTTACAGTGTAACTGTTTTTACAATGGCTGAAGCTGCAGAAGGCATCGCTAGGGAAGATAGCCCGAACAGACAGACAGCAACTTTAGCTATGGCTGTATCTGATGGGATGGAGGCAACAAACAGTGATTTGAAGGATGGTAACATAGGGATATTAAAAGGCCCCCTGCCTTATGGAGGACCAATTGGTATGTACAATGATAAAGGATATCTAGCCTTAAGAAGACTTGAGCCAAGTAGGAACGACAGGTGAAAACTTAATATTAGGTTTGACATGCTCTGTCAACGTAGTTTATAAGAATGGAGATTTCAAGTGTTTCTGTTGTTTATTTTGAGGAGTTGGTCATGTAACACTTGGATGATGATTTCAAAGCCACGACCGTCAATAAAGACTTGTCTGTTTGTCTTTCCAGCACTTCCATACCCATCTTGGAACAACTCGTTCGGTAATGAAGTGGAAGTGGAGAAGCACATAAGAGGTATGCCTATTTTGGTCCCTTTGGCCACCAGACCAAAATTGAATTTTTGCATTTACCACCAGAATATCAGAGCATACCGCCTGACGAAGATCCTGGAACATGTAATGCTTTTACTTTTAAAAAGTGTAAGACAGGAAAACCAATAATCAAAGACCTTTAGGGTAGCCGTGCATCATCGATGAAATTCTATGAACTGGTTGATCTATTTTCAGATGCGAATGCTGTACAAGGCTCCTGCGGCCTCTACAACCTGGGCAACATCTGCTTCATGAATGCTGGCCTCCAGTGTCTCTTGGCCAATTCAAACTTCATGAAATTCTTCCTTGATGACTACCAACCCATTGAACACTACGAGACATTGACGGCTAAGTTTGCCGAACTTTGCAGAATGGTTTGGAGCTCAAACTACGTTCAGATTCATCCGAAATTTTTCAAGGAGACTTTGGGGAATTATCACCCACAATTTCAAAACAGCCGGCAACACGATTGTCAGGAGTTCCTTGCATTAATATTGGATGACTTGCATGAAGAGCTGAATCAGGCTAAATTAAACCGATTTGGTAATGTGTTTGCAACGTTCGGTGAAAAACCCGCATCTGAGAAGGTTACCGAGGTGTCTGTTCTGCCACCGGAGGAGGATTCTCAAGATATCTTGGAGGTGACGGCTAATCAGTCAGACATAACCGAAGGGGAGGAGCGTTCTAGTCACAGCCACTCGGTGTCGCCAGTAGAGCACCAGTGTATATCTGAAGAGAGTAATCAGTCGGGAGAAGTGGCCACGCGCTTCAAGGCGCTGCCTCAGAATGTGCAGGGTTTTAAAACTGGGACGGTTGTCGAGGAGAGTTTAGCTAAGGCTAAAGAGCAGGAGGAGGATTTGAGTACGTTTTGTAAGATGCTACGAAAGGGAAGCGAGTCACCGCCAGAGGTGAACGAGAAAGCAGTTAATATCAATACCAGTTTGGGTATTAGCGCTGCGACGGATCACAACAAAGAATCGGACTCATTCAAATTTGAGAGAAACTTCACCTGTGTGCCGAGCACTTCGGGGCAAAATTTGAATATTCATTCGATCGAGACGTTCTACATGAAAGATACGAAAACGAAGAATGTGAATGTCTTGGCAACGGAATTCATGGAGGAAGAAATCAAGACTGACTCGGAAAAATTTCCACGCCAAGAAACTGTTGCCCCTAACTCTGTTGATTTAATGGACGAAATGATTGACATTGACATGTACCAAGAATCGGCAAAGGGCGACAGTTACAAAGAGACGAACGAAAACATTAACGTTTTACCCGTCGAGAGAAAAAATAGTGAGAAAGGCGGCCTCCATAGGAAAAATCTCAAATGTGAACTCGACCCGGACGAAACTAGCATCAATAATATCAAGCGCATCAAGATTGATGAGGACCAGAAGAATTTTAAACTGGAACAGTTGAAGAAAGTCAACACAGATAAGAATCAGTGCGTTACTACTAGTCCGCATCATAGTAACGTAGATGATGTTGCCTGTTGTTCGACACCTGTAGCTGATGCCGGCGCCACCTATCAGGGCCCGATGTGGCAGGCGTTGATGGAGAAGGAAGCTAACAAAGAGTGGGAGAAGTACACGGAGAGAAACTGGAGTATTATTGTGGATACGTTCCAGGGGCAGTATCGAAATATGGTGGTCTGTCAGGCGTGTCAACATGTGTCTGTGACGTACGAGCCCTTCATGTACCTGACAGTACCTCTGCCACATGCTATGGAGAAACAAATTTGTAAGTTATGACGACTTAGTAGTACGGGTACATATAATATCCCATTTGCTTTTGATCTTAGATTGTTTGGTTTTAAGAACAGTGGCAGTTGGTGTCACCCCTCATCTCAGTGTTTACAAATAATAGTGGTAGCTGAACACCATGTTTGAAAAGTTTGATATCTTGGCTGCTTATTTTAGGTGTAACTTTCAAGTACAACAAGCCACGCCCTCCCACCAGGTTCTTGGTGACTGTCAACAAGAGTGGCAACATCGGCAAACTGCGGCAGGAACTCATGTCTCTGGTCAGGAAAGATGGCGTAGAGGGAGAGGTGGTGCTGGCAGAGGTGTATGAGAATCATATATCACGAGTATTGGTAAGTTGTAAACTACTGTAGAAGGCCCCTAGGGCCACTCGAATGCTGGTCTGGTTCCCTCTCTGTTCTTCAACAAGGAGTACTCCAACAAGGTACATATACTTGTCTGTGCGGTTACCTCAGCTCCATATTCCATTAGTAGTGACCTTTCCTTCTGTCTATTTTCAGGAGGATCACTTTCTCATTCGCTATCTAAGGGAAAGACGGACGGTTTACGCTTTCGAAATGGGCCCAGCCCCGGCAACGGAGGACAGTGCCACCTCCACAGATATTGACACTAACAAGACAATCACAACAATGAAAAACGACATCTCCTCCGGGTGCCAGATCGCTGGACCAATGGGAACGAGTCTGGATGATAACGACGACGATCTCTTCACATTTGAGGAGAATCGGTCAAATAAAGACCCGAATGAAGAGGATGGTGATTACACGGATATGACGCCATTGTTTCAAGATTCCGATGACGAAAATGCGCGACGTCGTGAAAATGATAACTTGTTGTTGAACAATATGACTGTTTCATCGACTGATGTGAGCATGGGCACTTACGAAATCGGTTACTGGAACAATGACGTAGGCACGTCAGCCGATTATTCGGGCGGTGCGAGCACTGATGTGGGCGCTGGTTGTAGTGCGACGGCAGACCAGTGGAAGTCGTGCACGATCTGTCTTGAGGAGATGACCGATAGTGATCTGATGGTCCATACATCATGTGGTGGTACGCTTTGTCAGAGTTGTCTAGACGTAAGTAGACAATCTTTTGAATTTATTGTGTGTTGCTGATCCCCACTCAACTACTGCCATGCTCAATGGTAACTTATATCAGGCTGCAAGACTGTTTGGTAATGATATGTAAAGACAAACTGTTAGTGGTGGTCGTTGCACCTGATTTGCTTGTTAAGATCAGAAAATAATCTAAAGAAAACATAGGGCTCGATTCTCATCCTCCGTCTTGAACTACAGCTTGTCCAGGGCCTGGTTACTCAGTCGGCATTAGCAGTAAGGAGATAACACTTAGTTGAGATAATGCTAGTGTTGTCTCCAATGCTAATTGAGAAACTGGCCTAGGACATTATCTCGAGAGGGAAAAGTTGACTGCAGTTTATATTGTCGCTGCTCTGTTTCAGATGTCCATCAAGCATTATGGTGAGATGGCCTTTTCCTGCCCTGTCTGTTCACTGACAGTTGACCCCACAGAAGAATTTGTTCCACTTTCCTCAGGTTACAAGCCAAAAATCAGGTAAACTCAGTCAACAAGAAACGGGCAATCACTTGTTGCATTTAGGCCTGCCAGTATGGCTTTGAAGTACAGTTGAATCCATCTATTAAGGAAGAGCAGCAAATTTCTTGACTACAGCTTGGTTAATTGATAGCGATGTGTTGGAATCCACCTGTGTAGCAAATTAAAAAAGTATCAAAATTTATAAATAGCAGTTATCAGCCTTTGCCGTCTCTTTCAGGATTCTGACCATTCCAGTAGTGTTTCGCTATGATCACACAGAAGAGGACGGCCTGGTGAAGTCTGACCTGTTCGGGCACCCAGCGCTGCAGTACTTCCCTAACTGTATGACAGGAGAAGAGCTACGGGCCTTGGTGAATCCTCTGGTACCGTTCAAAGCCGAGTACAAGATATTATTTGTTGATGGACAGGTAAGATCTTATTGCCCGCCTAGTGAAGTAGTCTGAGCTGGTTGGGCACCCAGCCCTGCAGTACTTGCCTAACTCCATGACTGAAGAGAAGCTCTGGGCCTTGTGCTGTTCAAGGCAGAGTAAAAGATATTACTTTACTGAACAAAACTGTAACGGAGATGACGATGGCACCAAAATGACCAACATTTAAAAAAATTCTTTTTGTCTCACAAATTCCAGGGCCTACATTGCTCAAGGTGCCTCTACCACGAACACTGCAGGGGCTGCACGGTGGACTTGGAGAGTGACGTCAACATCCTACCTGGAGACCATCTTGCTTTATCATTCGCTGACATCCCCGTGGAACTACGAGATTTGGCTAGTCATGTGACGGACGATGAGAGCCTGGTGTCCCTCCGCCCAAATCAGACTTTGACGCTCTACGACTGTCTCAGGGCATTTACACAAAGGTAATGTACCATTTCAAAATACCCCCAGTCATACCCAGGAAACTACTCAACAATAAGCCATAAGAGTTTTCATCCTAGCTTTATATGGTACTATAATACCGGTTTGTGAACTTGTCCATTTTTCATCAATTTCCGTTCTTTTTTACAGTGAGGTGCTTGACGAGCATAACCCCTGGTTCTGTCCACGCTGCCGCATGAATCAAAGAGCCAACAAAACAATATCACTGTGGAGGTACCCCGACTGGGTCATCATCTATTTGAAGAGGTGGGTACAATTAGATAGATGACATCAAAACTTACTGGGGGATGCTCAACAGGGAATAAGGGTTGTCGAGACTAGGGTGTTCAAGATCGGATCAGTTACCTCTGCTAGTTTCTAGTCCACAGTACCTGCCAACCCTGACACAAAAACAGTCGACCTAGGACACTTGGTTCTTGAGGTGTGGCTTCTCTACTATTTCACCTTATATTCCATTATTCAGATTCGTGTTCCATGACCTGTCGAGCAGCAAGATTGACAACAAGGTCTCGTTCCCGCTGGAGAATCTAGACCTTCATGACTACCTCTCTGGTCCAGCCAACAAGGAGTTACTCTACGACCTCAAGGGATGTGTCTGTCATTTTGGAGGTGACGGTTGCGATTACAACGAACAGTTTTTTCATACCTGTATATAGCAAGCAGTTCCTTAGGTTATCATTTAGTGTGTCAGGCCGGACAAGCCAAGGCCAAAGGCTCTTTCCCTTCCTGCTCTCCCGGTGTGGCCCGCAGAAGTTTTCTCTCGTTGTCGTCATTGCAAAAGGCCAGTTTTACTTGAGTGGCCTTGCCTTCTGCTTTAGTGTGGGCACCCTATATCAATCTGTGTGCCTAGCCTTGAGTGTGTCTTGATTTTAACTTGCACCACTCCAGGCACTGCACTGACCTGTCATCTCCCCTGCATCAAGATACTTGGCCTGTGACTTCATTCAATACTGTACATATTTTCAGGCGTCAATTCCGGTCATTACACTGCCTACACGAAGCACCCTGTTACCGATACCTGGCATTATTACAATGATGAGGCGGTCACCCTTCAAGAGCCCCAGTCAGAAGATTATGGCAACGCGTACATCCTCTTCTATCAGAGAAAAGGTAAATAAACAACCGGACAGTCAATCTTAATCCTCCTTGAACCTAATTTGTTGGACAGGAAGGATGAAGTGACACTGACAGTGGCACTTGAATTTGTTGATGCAAGTGGCCCACCGCATGTTGAGCATGATCACTTGTGATACAGGTAACTGTTCTTCTCTCTCTGGTCTTAGGACCCTTCGTGCCCTAGGTGGCACATGGGGCGTTCCCCAGGGTCCTCCACTCAAGTCTGTTGGCTGCTCGCTGTCTGGCTGCCTCCCACGTTAGGCCCTTCTCTTGAAGTTCCTTTGCCATGGAACGCCGCCAGGTCTCTCTTGGTCTGCCTCTATTCCGTCTCCCCTGTGGTGTCCATGTGAGTGCTCTCCTTGGCAATGCGTTTGCAGGCATTCGGAGCACATGGCCCAACCATTGCCATCTTCGTTCCTTCACCAATTACAGGTAACTGTTAATGACTGTTAATGATAATGACCGACTGTACAACTTTGTTACTCAAACTCTGTTGCCTGGGTAGGTTACTCCGTATAATAGTAAGGACTCTTAACATTTTACTTGGAGGTTTATCTGAGTGTTTGAACTTACTCTTCTTTTCCAGGATCGGGAGTTGACCTGTCAAAGTCGGAGAAGCGGTTTATGGAAGCACCAGAAACAGCCAACAATCTACCAGGGACAATTTATTTAAACGATGACCAGCCTGGGCATGCCAATCTAGACTTTTACTCCTGAAAACGTCATCGAGATGAAGGCATATCTTCACGCCAGGAGATTGAAATACGATCCAGTCATACATTCTCTAAACTCAGGCTCATATCAAGTTGATCTGAAACTCCAATACAAGCCAAGCGAGCTTACGAAAACTAATGTGATTCATGCCTTTATTACAGACTGAACAATGCTGTGGCTTCACTGTTGTTAACTTGATATACACGTTGGAATTTCGATCAACTTGTGTCGTGGTAGGCTTACCATTTAAATTTGCAGTCATTGTAAGCCTGGAAGCTTTCCTGAATGTTTCATTTTCACTTTGAAAAAGATTAGTGCAAACAATGGTCCACGCCCCCGTGGTTTGGGGTTTTCTGCTTAATTGCCTGTTTGCTAGTCTGCACAGAATGACTTGTAAAGACAATTGTCGTCATTCAGATTTGGTATGTGTTTCTGTGATCTGTAATATTCTGTGCTATTTTCATGCCTAATTTTGTAGTGATGGTTGTCTATTGCAGGGCCAGTCTCCTCACGAACATTTGCTGTTATATTGGCTTACAAATGCATATCCTAGGTATTGAAATTTACATGGGTAGGTTTGTTATTTTGATCACAATGAAAATCAAGATTTTTTCAAATTTACATTATTGGTGTCGAGTGGTTTAGGCCTTGGGGTCGGAGGGTTCTGGGGGTCACTGCTTTTGGTGCTTCAAACTGAGTGCAGTTTTGGAGCTTGTCCTACCTGTAAAGAAATAATGCAGCTATTTTTCTTAGAAGTGTACCCCCTTTCCTGTTGTGAGAGATGTTTCAAGCATATCCATACATAGACACTTTGTGTATTCAATGTTGTAGAGCCTAAGATATCCAAGAGTACAGTACTGAAATACCCCTTTATATTTACATGTAATATTGAGTTAAGTAGACATTGTAGGATTGTGAGCCAGCTTCGAGGTAATTTGTAAAATATTTTAGTAAAAATATTTTCAACATTGTGGTGTTTTTAAACCTGTATTCCGCCTGCTGGCACTGAAGATAACAACGAACGTCAGGGTGTCCAAAAGTTATCGTTAATTTGAAGATTTAACTCTACAGTCATCGATGATAATTGTAATTTTCGCTCTTTTTTTGCATGTCTTGCCTCAGCTGTGTGGTACCTTGCAGATTTATTTATTGAAAACCAATCTACCGAGTGTGACTTGATATGTTTAATATTTTCAAAGGGAGACTAAAGGCAGGTGCCAAATTTGAACCTCCCTTAGTGGACACCTCTCTATTAAGGACAACCTCTCTAATAAGGACACTACTTTTGGTCCCAAATTGGTTGTTTCCATTCAATTTGACCTCTCTAATCAGGTCACCTCTCTATTAAGGACAGCACTTTTCAGTCCCAAGGGTGTCCTTAATAGAGAGGTTCTACTGTATACAAAGTTGTCAATAGTTGTCTCAACATTCAAACTGTATATCAGCACTCTTCACACCTTAAAGTTTTTTCACCAAGTCAAACAAGACGAGTTCTCCAACTTTGCTTCTTAGTCACCTTAACATCACCAATTGGACCAATAGTTCCTGCCTTATAGACCCCCTTCAACAATCAGTGTCATCTTCTGGCATTTGTAAATTGTGAATTTGTCGCGACTGCAAGTCATGGTCCACATAGTCTGCTCAGAAGAAATTCAGCTTTATGAACCAGTGTTCTGATCAGCATTACACTGACTCTAGCCGTAGCTCCTGTGCTCAATCATTTTGTAAACACCTCTTGCTATCATGTTTTGGGAACGGATATCATGTGACATTAAGGTGTCTTTATTGTGATATTGTAATGTTCAAGATTTCATAAATTACCAATCTGGTTAAAGTTTTCGATACTGTGTCTCAGTTTGTGAAATGAAGGAAGATCTGTTCGGAGGTCCTCCATTAAGTATAGACGTGCACATGACAGGTATACTGGGTGACACAAAAAAGATTAACAACCTTGATTTGATGTCTACATACTTAGTGGATGACCTAAAAGTGTCTTAAATCTATGTACCAAAGAACCTTTTATATCAAAAAAGGGTTTATTAGTAAAATAATTTCCGGAATCATTGTCAACACACATTTTTGTTTGTTATTCTTCTGATATGAGTATCATCCTCGTGGACAAGAGACAGTCACAACCAGTCTACATACTGGTAGTACATGTTCCAGAGTTGCTCCCAACCAGTCACTTTTATTCAAGCGTCAGTATGTGTGCAATATGGTCTCTGGTTCAAAGCAAGCATGATGCTGTCTCTTCTGAGAGACCATCACAACCAGCCCATATGTTGACACAGAGTTGCTCACAACCAGTCTTTCCAGGATCGGTGTACAAGCATGATCCAGCTTTGCCTCTGATACAGTCACAACCAGTTAACAGTGTGGGAACATGTTCCAGCGATGGCCACAACACTCGGTGTCAGGATACATGAAATGTCTCTCAAGCAAGGCATGCATGATGCAGTCTTGTCCTGAAGACAGTCACACCCGACATGCTCACAACCAGTCTTTCCAGCATCTGTGCACAAGCATGATCCAGCTTTACCTCTGATACAGTCACAACCAGTTAACAGTGAAGGTACATGGAGTTGCTCACAACCAGTCACTTCAGTGCCAGGATACATGCACTTTTGTCTCTGGGACAGGCATGATGCAGTCTTGTCTGTGAGACAGTCACAACTAATGTACAACCAGCCACATCAGCGTCCGGAGACATGAAGTCTTGTCTCTGGGACAAGGCAAGCATGATGCATGAAGCCTTTTCTGTGGGACAGTCACAACCACTCTTCATAGTATAATAAGAAAATATTTTGTAGACTTATATACATCCTGGTATTTATTTACATTCAATATTTACAAATCTGATACAAAATGCAAAGCCCTAAATTTCACAAGTCGTCTGAGCCACCAGCTCTTCCAGCTATCCCATGCACAAGACCTGCGGACAATCAATTGTCTCTAGTTATTCATATACACAAGTCCTTTGAACTATCAGTCCTTTCCAGTTTTCATATACACAAGTCCTTTGAACTATCAGTCCTTTCCAGTTTTCATATACACAAGTCCTTTGAACTATCAGTCCTTTCCAGTTTTCATATACACAAGTCCTTTGAACTATCAGTCCTTTCCAGTTTACATATACACAAGTCCTTTGAACTATCAGTCCTTTCCAGTTTACATATACACAAGTCCTTTGAACTATCAGTCCTTTCCAGTTTACATATACACAAGTCCTTTGAACTATCAGTCCTTTCCAGTTTACATATACACAAGTCCTTTGAACTATCAGTCCTTTCCAGTTTTCTTATGGACAAGTCCTCTGAACTGTGCCAATATCCTCGACTCCCGTTTTGCCCTCTCTTCATGGTTAAACTTTGCCAGCGCCCTCTTTTCATCAGCGCTGTAAATCTGGTTCTCCTTTCTCAAACGTACAGCTTCCATTCGCCGATGTCGACTCCCGCTCATAACGTAGCCTTGTTGTTCATAGTTGTCAATTTCTTCACACGTCAGTCCAATTTCTCCTCTCCTTGGGATACGTTTGCCATCTGCGATATAGGCAGCCATGGCGGCACCCTCGCCTGGTAACAAGGCTCGACCATAACTGAAAAAGAAAGTTGGAACAATACAGAAGTGGTCAGTACATGTAGGCTGATTGATACGGATCCAGTTGCAAGCGCTTTAAGTGGATAGGAAGACATATCATAAAACTTACTCTATCTTTGCAACCTCTGTGCTCTCCTCCACTTCAAGTCTCGGCCCAACAAAACTGTCATCCAGGTCCTCTGCCTCTTTCTTGGTTGATTTCTCCACCCACAACTGCTCAGCCCCCTCCTCCTCCTCCTCAGATGATTCAGACTCGGACACCTTCTTATGTTTTCTCTTCTTTTTCTTCTCCTTTTTACTCTTTTTCGATTTCTTGGATTTTTTACTGAAAATGAAAATATCGTACAAATTATGATCATACCACATGACAGTCATCTGATGGTTCTTAGAATTGTTTGGTATTGTTTTCACCTAGCTAATGAGAGGAATGGTCAGTGGGATAAAATGAAATAGTATGAATCTTGCAAGACTTATTGAGTGTAATGACAGTTCAATGGTGGTCTTTCAACACTATATCATACTTACTTTTTATGTTTATGCTTCTTATGTTTTTTATGTTTCTTCCTTCGTTTTTCTTCTGAAAGAAAGAAAAATTCAGTATTTTAGATCTTGTTCAGAAAAACAAAGAACTTATACAAAACCAAAATCATGAAAAATCACCTGAAATCAATAGATGATGATCAAGTTGGGAATGTCACAAACAAAACTCACAGAGGTGCACTGACAATGGTTTGAAGGGCCAGCACACCATTTTAACTTCCAACTGAAGATAACCTTAAGTCAGTAATTTAAAGAGAATTCCACCCACCTGCAGAAGAATCAGAACCAGAATCAGAGGAATTGGCCTTTTTTTCATCCTCATCACCAGTATCAGGCTCAGACTCCCGGGCTGGTGATGCAGCCCAAATGTCTGGGATGCCAGCTTCACTGATCTTTTCCCTCTCGATACGGCGTCTGAATACAAAAGAATGGGATTTTTCCAAACTTGTTCAATGTGAGATAAGGTAGAGGATAATCAAGTTATTTGAAGCTAGTTTAGGCTAAATGTTCATTTCTACAATGTGCTCTAAACTCTTTTGTCAAATCGATACAGCACTGTAAGTTAGGCAGCATCCACCAACCTTTCAAACATATCTGGCATCTTTGGTCCATCATGGTATCGATCATTCCTATTATGTCTGTGAGTGTGATGGCCATTTTCCATGAAGCCTCCTCTCTGGTTATTAGACCTGAAGAAAATAATCATGGCTTCAACTGAATTGAGAGTAACTGGTATCGTAATCTACGAAGTCTTTTAAATGACCTTTGCAATGCAGTCCTACACTGAAGAGTGAATTTAATCTGAATTGGATATAAAGGATGGCTGGCTAACTGATCCTATCATTCTTTTAGGTTGGTTTTTGGTTCCAACACAATGTTTCCTCAATAAATTTTTGGAGAAAAGCAGGAACAAAACTGCCATTTGCCTTACCATTGCCTCTCCTCTTGCCATCTATTCTGTGAGTGCGATTCACTTTTCACCATTTTCCCTCGACCATCATCACGTTGGGCAGGCGATCTAGAACGATAGTGGTTACGTTCTTGTGATGGTGATCTGTTGTTCCTTGCTCCATATCGCTCAGGAGATGATCTGTGGTGGTATCGATCATCTGATCTTCTGCTCCGACCGGAGCTAGGACTTCTCGAGTGTCGTCCCATTTTTTCTGACAAATCTGAAATATGCAAAGCAAGAAAATTTGAAGCAAGTTATCACTAGCTAATGATATGAATAGGCTAATCGCACTAGCCCAAAAGCCCCCCCCCCCCAAATAGTTTCATTTTCTAGTATCTGTTGTCGGACATCCGACAATATGCTCATAGGTCCTTGGTACAGGTCCACGCTCGTTTGAGCTAAAATTCACCCGCTACACTGGCTGAAATCTGAATGTATACATTCTATATACCTTTACACAGCTTTTCCTTATCTTTTAAGAAAGGTTTTGCGAGACAATTCACTGTTTTATGCAGTTTTTTGATCGAAAACAATACGCTTTGTAAAATTTTAAAGCGCCCTCTATGCACAAAAGGGTGAGGCTATCGGCTATGTTTACTTGGGTCTCTTTAGGGAGTTTTTCCCAAATGTACGCGATGATGACGTGTCCCCCTAACAGGACGTAACATCTATTTTAAAATGCGTTTCCAAAGTGAATGCATGAGGACAACCCATTTGTGTCGTATATCACTGGAAACGCACAATTGCCCTGATTCTGCAGGATGTTAAGTCGGGCATTTTGTTTCTTTAAATAAATCATAAGCGTCGCATTTGCTCCTAGCTCTGTTCACCATCCCAAATGGCAATATTGCCAATTGGGCCGGACAATCACGAAAAAACCCAAATATTATACATTTCTTCCTGAATAATCCTTACAGTGAACATTCTTCCATGAAAGGCAGTTGGTTACGCTACACAAAAATCAAAAAAAAACGAGGGTCAACCATTGAACTTTTGAGATATGTTGAATTTTGCGCAAATCAGCGAAAAACGCACCAACTGGCACTGGACGGCATTTTAACACGGGGCCGACGCACATCCCAAGTTCAGTGTACACATACGTTAGCAACAACAGTAAAATGCGTATTTTCTTGTTAGCCGCCTATTAAGTAGCACTCTAGGTTTTAGAACTTTAAAAAACATGTTTTTGCCAAAACAACTGCTAAATTGACACTGTCATACTGTGAGGACCAATAAATTAATGATTTTTTAGAAACTATGATTGGCCACGCATGAATACAAAAAACTCTCTAACGAGACCAAATTTAACCGGAAACACACCGTCGCCAGGGTAACCGCTTCAAAATGGCTGCCACAGGAATAAAATTTGACGATGGAATTCCAGGTTTCGCATCGAATTGCTTCCCAGTTAGAAGTCTCCTTCGACATAATGATGATGGTACATAATCTTTATGATCTAACGAGTAAAATGCTGTATAACAACTATACATTCCCTACACGATATTATGCACAGAGGGCCTAATCAAAAATTGAAAAATGTGTTCTAAGACTAAAATTCACAAAGCTGCAGGCCTACTCCTTAGCCTTAGTAGGCCTAGTCACAGTGTAGTGCTGACATAAGTGACATGTTACTAATTTTTAATCACTTTTAGATGGGGAAGGAGCCTGGCTGGTTGCTCACCGTGCTGAACAGAGAAGACGATTTAAAGCTGTGCTGTGCACCAAACCAAAGTCCTACTCTCAGATCAAGGAGGAGAGACTACGGTTGGAGAGAGAGGAGAAGGATGTCACGTGCGATGCAACGACTGTTACAGATGATGCTGTGAATGTTGAAGAGGAGAAGGTGCTAGATGGGTTCTTTTTGGTAAGCAGTTCAGATTCTTTTTAACAAGGATTGTAAAGCATTTGATAACATTGTCGAAATGTGTTTTTTATCAGAGTTTATTTTAAACGTAGGCCGAATGAACTTGTACCTTCCTGAATACACAGTTATGAATGCAATGTTTCCCGGCACACAAACAAAGTAATGAATTGAAGCACAGATCATCATTCTCTTCTTAAGATTTCACTTTGTGACAGCTTCTAAATCTGAAGACATGTTTAAAAGTCTCAGTGGCAAAGTTTTGTGGCCATCATTAACACATCTCTTCGTAAATATTCTTTTCAGATGAAACACTGCTGCGTAGATGACCCTTCGGACCTGTGTTCTGTCAGTATCAGCGGCCAAGGTCTCAGTGAAGTGAAGGAAGAAGACTTTGCACTCTTTGATAATGTCGCATATGTAAACGCCTCGGAGAACTATTTACCGCTGGAAGCATTCAAGGGATTTCCCATCATTCGTGAGCTGGAGATCACACTCAATGGTCTGAGAGGCATCAAGTTAGATCTTGGAGATTTTCCTAAATTAGAGGTACAATAATAACTAAGTATACTATGTCACTTGTTCAACCAACTGCAAGTAAAAGGTTGCCTACCTGCTGTGTTCATTCCAATTCTCGTTTACTGATTGCACAAAAATAGCTATTCTTGTTAGGAATCAAACAAAATGTGCACATCTCCTCTTTTAATTGTAAACAATCCTTTTTTCCAGATTTTGGATCTCTCCTACAACAATTTATCTGTTGAAGATATTCTTCCTCTTGGTCTGTTAGCTAATCTCAAAGTCCTCCACCTGACAGGGAACGGATTCCGATCACTTCCTCCAGATTTTGCTAAACCACACGTAACTGATGAGTAGGTTACATATTTTTGACTGCAGACCTGATGGGTTTCTTTGTACTCGGCAGTGTCAGGCCAGCACATTCAAAAAAGTCAGAGAAGATATTGCCAAAACGTTTTTGGTGGCTGATTTAAATGTGTGAATGATTGTCTTGACATCAGCGTTATGTTTCTCTGGCCTGCTCGGTTATATTGTTTTGAGCCGAAATCTGATAGAACTTGGCGACTCATTTATCTTCTAATTTCCATTTCAGTTACAAAAAACAACAACGCTTCCAATCTCTAGAAATCCTCATGCTCGATGACAATAGACTTTCTGACCTTACGACATTTGCTGCCCTGGCTGCGTTAAAAAAGTAAGTCCTCTAAAATGTGGAAAACTATCAAGTAAATAAAGAATCATTTTTCTCATATTACTTGAAATCTTTGTAAAAAATGGTTCTTGATCCTAAAAACAGCAGTTTATTGAATGAAGGCTGTGTTCATCTTCCTATTCCTGCAGATCTGCACTCAGCAGCTCTATGTACCTGGATGATCTCATTTTTGGAACTAAAACTATCTGCTATGACTTCTTCTATTTTAGCCTCAAAGTTTTAAATTTATCAAAGAATGAAATCTACTCCGTACCTCAGTTACAATTGGTGGAGGGACGTCGCAAGACCGAGAGCGTTCTCGACAAAAAGATAAAGAAGAGAGAGCGCAAATCTCGAACAAAATCACGTGACCAGGATGGTATGAAAACGCCACCCGTTTCGCGAGAGAACATGGCGACAGATGATTCACTTTCTCAGTCCCAGGGGGAGTCACAATCAACAGATGGTAAGCACGGTTGTTTTGAAATGTTTTTATGAATCAAAAATTCAACATAATTAGTTGTGTCAGAGATGAAGATTCTTTCCAAGTTCAAAAATGTCACGATAGATTTCAAAGATTTCTATCAAAAAAGGTACACCTAAGTTCTGAAGAGGCACATCTCTGTGAGTTGGTTGAGTTTCAGAAATACATTTTTTAATCATTTCTTGACAAATATTCAAAAGTTATTCTTTACCTTGCAGTACAAAAGACTGACTTTGAGAAAGTAACCCTGGATCCTATTCCTGAAAGTTTATTGAAAGCGGCGACTGAAGAGGAGTTTGATTTCACAGCAGAAAAGGATTTTTCCCGCACGATCAGCGAGATGGAAGAGGAAGAGGAGAAGGTGGAAGAGATCCCCCCGCCATTCAACGATTTGAGATCCATTGATTTGTCGTATAATAAGGTAACGTATTATTTGAGGGATTATGTTGTCACAGTGCTTAGTAGTGATGTTAGATCATTTGATGGTCAGATATCGAGAGAAAAACGAAAAATAAAATCACTGTCACGGTCAAAAATATTTCGAATTTAAATGAAGAATAACCAAAGTTTGGAGAAATTTGATAAGTTTTTGCAAAATTGACTAAAATATGCCTACTATTATTGAGTGTATTTCAAGAAAGTTTTGCTGAGGGCCAAATTTCATAATTTCAAACTTGAAAGCTGAAACTTTAATCGCGAAATAATTCCAATTTTGATTTTCTTTACTAGATAGAAGAGGAGGAAGGTATATTAGCAGTTGCTGCTTGGCCGATGTTAGCGGAGCTGCTGATTCACAACAACCCCCTGACTATGAGACACAGCGGAGACCCTCCACTACTCAAAAGGTTCTTGAAGGAGAGGCTGGGCATTGATATTGTAAGGTACGCATAGCAGCAGTTCTTGGGTGTCCGGTGGTCTTGTGGCATGAGACTTTGACAAGTGTGACTCGCTCTACCAAAACTAGGCGCTTGTCGCATCTGAACTTGACAGGTTGATACGGACTTGTTGTTCATTTCCCTATTGTAGACCTTTTGTGAAATCTATTACAAACTGATTTGGTCACATTTCACAAAAGGTCTACAATAGGGAAATGAACAACAAGTCCGTATCAACCTGGCAAGTTCAGATGCGACAAGCGCCTAGTTTTGGTAGAGCGAGTCACACCGGTGAAACCTCAGACTGTTCTCTTTATCTCTAACTTTTGTTGGTTTGGTTCCTGGACAGTATTTGATGGTCGCATCATTTGGTTTGCAGGAAGAAACCGGGAGAAATAGAGAAGCCTCACATCCAAGTCCAAGCGCAGCCATCTCGAAAGGTCAAGACATTGATACCCAAGGTGCCAAAAATTGGCGTTGACCAGTTACTCGCCATAGAAGCAGCAAAGCCGGCTTCTGAAAGGTCCACTTCACGGAGGTCTGCTTCAGTGAAGTCGAATGTTTCTGAGAGACCAAAGTCACATGTTTCTGATCGCATGTCGTCGCTGAGTTCCGCTTCCAAACCTCTTCCTCCAATAACCCCAGACCGGCAAAGTGATGCTTACAGTGACGACATCTTTGAGGAAGGATCTCCAACTACTCCATCAGAAGCGTGGAGTGAGAAAAAGAAGGCAACTTTTGAAGGCGAGGCATTCTTTATGACGCAGTTGGACGACGTGCAACCGGACGGAACAACAGAAACAAAACCTGCTGCAGAAGAGAAACAGGCATCGCCCGTTCCTCGCCCACCGACGGCAGAGAAAAAGATGAAGCACCGCAAGCATCGGGAGCGTGTTCCGTCGCGATATAAAGGGTACGAAGTGCTACTGGATGCACAAGATGAACCAGATGTAGTTCTGCCCAAGGATATGCAGGGGAGTGTGCGGGCATTACAATACACTTTGAACCATCCTCTTGTGTTCCGTGATCCGGTAGCACAGCTGGAAAAACCACAGGCTTCATTTGTTCCTTATCAGAAGGTGAGTTATGGTTGTTTGATTCCTGTGGAAAAGTGCCTTGAAAGAATGTTGCTCACCGACAAAACGGGGGTCATACCATATGCCCTATCCCCTGAATTCGTCTTGCAATTTTAAGGCTGTGGGTTTTAGGTTCAGTCACTGCCACTCGGTACTTACAATTGGTTTGAAATGACCAAGTGTAGCGCAGTATGTGTGCTCCTTGGTTTCTGCAGAGAAGTTTCTCGATTAGGCTGGAGAATGAAGTAAAAAGCTTTGAGCTTTCCAGTATAAAGCGCTATACGAGAACTTATATTTCTAGAAGTTATATTTCATTCTTTTCAGCCGCAAGCAGCTGCATCATTCATTCCGAAATCACACTCAGAGAAAGTTGCCGAGACGTTGGATGCCGTGAAAAATCGTCAAGTTGTTGTTCAGGCGAGCTTGACGGACGCCATAACAAACAAACAATATCAGAAACAATTCCCCGAGGCTCAGAAACTCCTGAATGAGGTAAGAAATAGTAATTACTGTCAACAGACACCTCCGTAGGCAGAACATCCTCTCTGCTAAGGACCACAAAGGGAGGGACTGGCCTCCTTAGTCCTAGTAGGCTACCAGTCTAGGGGAGAAATCCAAGTAGTCTGGGCAATGCCAACCAGACTTGGAAACAGAAACTCTGAAATAAAACCGGGTGGTTTGGGGTCATCAACCGGGCAGTGCCAACCAGGGTAAGAGACAGTAACTGTGAGGCTGATATCGTAGAGGGAGGTCGAAGAAGAAGAATAGAGAGAATGCAATGGTATGAATGTTTGAATTGTCCATTGCAGCTTTCTACTCATACTGAGTCGAGTAGCAGTAAATACCCCACTGATGCTTGTAAGTGGCCATGTTATGTTCGCTGTTCAGTTTATTTTGATGTTTTGGACTAGCTAAGTCTTTGTTGATGAATTACATAGCCATACAATACCATTTAATATGATGTATGATGGGGGCCCTGTATGAATTCAGTATTATTTGTGCATATTTTCTCCAAACATATGAGTACAACTCAGTAATTTGTCAATGGTTTTGATATTTGAATAGCCTCATGAAGATTCTTTTGGAATTAACTGTTTTTGGGCACCAAAAACACTATTACTCTCTAAATGCGAAAATCTTCTATACCATATTTAGCCACCCAGAAATGCTAACCTGATTGATAAGGTACATTTATTTCAAAGTTCATATTGTTTACATTTAAAATTTGCTTCTTTCAATTTCAATTTTATTAATTGCAAACAGTTGCTGTTAGTTTATTAATACTTTCATCCAGTTTGTTGATTTTAATCTCACATATCTGAGACCAAATTTGTGACTCGCTCTACCAAAACTAGGCGCTTGTCGCATCTGAACTTGACAGGTTGATACGGACTTGTTGTTCATTTCCCTATTGTAGACCTTTTGTGAAATCTATTACAAACTGATTTGGTCACATTTCACAAAAGGTCTACAATAGGGAAATGAACAACAAGTCCGTATCATTCTGTCAAGTTCAGATGCGACAAGCGCCTAGTTTTGGTAGAGCGGGTCACATTTATCTTTGACTAAAAAGAGTATTTCCACCAGTGTCTGCGGTTATCTTCAGGTAATCGATTGATTATGAATTACTGTCAGAAGTTGTCCTGGTCTCTGTAAAGCGTGTCCTGGATGCAGTATCCTGATGGCCAGAACTCCTCCCACGTGTGAAATCATTCTAAAAGAAATCTTTAACTGTGTCGCTATCTTCTTTTTAGATTCAGTCGAAGTATAACTCTGTGAGATTGGATTCGCTCAAAGACGCCAAGGAGATTCGCCATCTAGTCAAGGCAACAATCAACACGCATAAACCGCCACCGTCCAAATCACGCGAGAGCAGAAAAACAAACGTGGAACCAGCCAAATGAAAAGATACATCTCCTATAAGGCGGAGTTCCGTTACGAACTGTGGTCTATTGAACTGCTAGTGTACACTCATCACTACTGGTGGCAGCACTGGTAACTTCATACTGGGTGTCAAAGGCATTAATTGATCTGCAGCCAGTGACTGGGACTACCAAAAAACACCATAAAACTTTTATTAGAGCCTAAGGACATGCAGTTGTTGCTTTAACTTTTCAGTGTTGCCACCTGTTGTGAAGTATCTGTACTATAGTGGCACTTGTTTCTCGAGTTTGTCCACAGGCAGACCGAGGCACCTTATGAAATGACTGAAGCTAAAACCTGTGCTTTTGATCTTGTCTGTACTAGAAAGTAATGTGAATTTGTAAATAGTGTATATACTTAAATATTTGTTAAATAGTGTATTGTACAATTGTAAAACCATACAACCATTTAGTACTGTTATATTGGAAATATTTGATCATCACCTCTAGTTTGGTGTTTGACCAACGTGATGAAAAGAATCCGAGCCATTTTAGCTGTATGAACACTTAACTACTGCTGTTCCACATTTCTTGTACAAAATCATTCCATTGTTACAGAGTCTCAGAGATAGCAAAAAAGATATATCTTGTCTACATTGTAGCAAATGAACTATAACTATCAACTAAGACACTAAAAAGATTGTTTTAAAAGGATCAGAGTCTGCTGAGGATACGCCCTCTATCATAATATTTTTAACTGTATTGAAATTGTATCTGTACATGTACCTTTTACTTTGATTTCTGTGATGGCCATGAATGCACTATTGTTATTGATAATAAAACATTTATGATGTTTTATAGAATGTGTTGTTGTCTTCATTCACCAAATCAACATCTCTCGCAGTCTCAGTGTTATGTTTGATAAGTATCTTAGCCTGGAAGCTAGAGCCAGTTGCAACTTGGATAAGGGACATTTCACCAGTCACGAGACGCCCTTCACTTCTGCATCAGTATGGATTGGAGCCATCATCAATGACGTCTCATCAACTGTTGGACATTGTGCCATTTTCATACCTGAGCTGTACCTGGTTAAGACGCCAGGAGGAATACACCAGTCTCTTGAGACTAATTGGATCACTTCTGCATTGGTAAGAACATCACTGTCCGGTGTTCCTTGACTGGTACATACACCAGTCTCATGAGACAATTGGATCACCTCAAGAGCAGTTGTCCTGTCTGGGACTTTTATGGCGATACCATAGGTAGGGTAGGGACCCCATCCTTACCCAAGGAACTACTGGAGTAATGACGGTATCAGAAACCTTTCATAAAGCTTTTTCATCTTCGGGTGCTCTTGAAGACAGACAAACCCTACCCAACCCTACCTAATCAAGGGTTCTCTTGGAGTAGTCCATGCATCTAGGGACAGCATTAGTCTTAAGTAGAGCTTCTGGTTAGCTGTTACCTTAAAGACAGGCCTCTGTACCTGACTATGGTAGCTAATGATCTCTTCTCAATGAAGTATGGATACTTAAGATATATCTACTACACCGACTGTCAAGAAATGCTGTATTGAGTGACTGAGCATCCTCCTCCTTAGCCTTGGGGAAAATGTGTCTCAATTTCACCATGGTAAATCCACAATTCACAATGGTAAACCGGTGTTGTCTGCTAGATTGGTCATTATCATTATCATTGACGGCGTCGTAACCCTATTTTGGGTTTTTGCCAGAGGTATGGAGTCCACTATAGATTACTGTCCACCTATGTGCGATTGTTTATTTGTCCTGGCATAGACACTCAGGAACAAAGGACCACTGCTTTTAGTCTCATCCGACAGACCCTCCAGTATTTCATGTGGCACTTCACCTGTCACATGAGATGATTGTGGTTACTCATGAGCTCAGCCACAATTGATTAGGCCTACAGTGTCTCAAGTTAAAGACATCGTGAGTGTGCCTTGGTACTTAAGTCCCAACAATGATGGAATGACCTCACTAAGGTGTCCCAGTGTTTAAATGAAGGAACAAACACAAAAATAGAAGAAATGTACAAAATTTATTTTCTTATGAAACGTGTAATATTCCTTTGAACAACTACAGAATGACCATTTACAGTGAAGTTCCATACATGTACAGCTAAGACCATTCAAGTAAGATAAAGTGGCACAATATAGCCCTGGTACAATGACATCGAGCCATGTAGAAAACACCTGGCAGTACACAGTGATACACAAATGGGCTATTATTGTATCACCTTACCTTAGCCTACATGTATCACCCCTCAACCCTCCCAGATGCACAATACCTTGGCCTAGTCCTATCTAACAGAGCATGTGAAGGCCAAGAAAACATATTCATATTCCCATACATGCATCATAAACATGTGAATTGTGGTCGTTTTGCCCCACAGTTATTATTAGCATCAGTCCCATAGTATTTTCCCTTCTTTGGAGTGCTAGAATTTGATATCACCGAAGTGGAGAGCATGTTGTCAAAAAGTGACTTTGAAGTCCAAAAAAATGTGAAAACTGTCAATGACAGTATTAAATCTGACAATTCTTACGTTTGCTTATAAATCTCTAATGAAATAAAATCAAACCACCACAAGGATACCCTCTTGGATATATATCATTAGAAATACAGCAAATACAATGCTTTTAAAACGTAAGTCAGGCCACAGAAGAGCTTAACAACCGTGGAGTGAAAAGTTTAGTGGGGCAAAACGACCAAACACCTCATCATGTCCACCTCCTGCTCTGTGTTATTCGTTTCCTCATCCCCATTTAGGTCTCACGCTGTAGCACATAAACCAATAGACAACTCTTTACATCATAATACAGACACCTAATAACAGTCCACATGCAGACCCTATTTTTATAAAAGATTCTGTAATATGTGAAATATACATGACTGAATTCTTGAGTTATCAATCAACGGTTCCAATAACAGTTCAGGCAAATACTAAAGCAGGGTGCATACCTAGCAATTAACTGACATTGTCTAGGAGACAAAATCAAACTTGTTAATTTTTTTCAGCCATTGTATGGTACAACAGACCCAGCACACCTGGTAAATCAGTGTATGAGCATGGCCTTCTTAGAATCAAAGGTATGCATCTGGTTTTATCGCGAATCAAGGTGTGCCCTGTGTATGCTGTATAGAAAATCAAGGGGTGCACCCTGCTTTACAGAGAGAAAGTTAACGTAAAAATTTGATGTCCTCTGCTGTACTGAAAATCAAGTTGTGTGCATGCCCTGCTTTACTAAAATCAACGTATGCACCCTGCTTTATCGAGAACATGCCAAATATGAAATATCAGAAGCCAAAGAAGCACGCGCGATCAGGCTAAAGCTAAGTTCAGAGTATATTGGTATTTCTTGAACGAAATTGTTATTCAAACTTAGCTAAAGATATATCATCATAAATACCATCTCATGTTTTGCTCTAAATGCATCAAAGGCTAACCACTCAGATCCCAATTTAAAGTATTATATGAACCAGTTACTTTCAACACTTGCTAGTTAGTCTGCATGTTAACTGGCATTGCACAATTAACGGTGTATTAGTAGCATATAAACAATATTTACTATATAAAGCTGATATTTTCTGTTTACTGTGGTTGCTATGACAACTAGTGATCCAAGGAATATGACTGATCACAATTCCTATTCGTTGTAATGGTTGCCATGGTTAGAGCATTTGCCTAGTAACAGTCACTATGACTACAGCATTGCCTAGTTAGCAGTGCCTGGCTACCGGGCACAAGATTTAAATAATCCCTGATGAAATTGCATTTTATTGACACAAACCGAACATTTCAAAATAGTAGAACATTATGAACATATTGCCACTATTTCACTAGGCGTGTTAAAAAACTCTACGAAGGGCCACCTGTTTTGTCCGCACACCCAAATAGGCAAGTTTAACCCAAAAATGCAGATGTTTGAACCTATGATACAAGAAATAGTAAATAAAAGCTATGTATTTTCAATACATGGGGTGTACAAACTTTAGATGGCCCTATAGTGCTATTAACATGCACGAAATATTGACAAATATCTAACGCCAGACTAAGACCAGCAAGATATCTGCCATGTCCTTGAGTCTAAGATTTACTCACGAAATAAGTTAGAAGGACTCAAAAGTGCTTTTGGGTGAATTCTTAGCGCAACACAGTCTAACTATAGAGAGACAGATTCTGTCTGAAAATCTCGAAAAACCCCATATTTTTCATATTTTTATGACAAAACTGCTCGGAGTCCTTAGAGGTTAGTTGTGTCATTTATTAAACATATTGCATGAAAAACCTAACTAATACTATTCTTAGTTGTGCACAGTGTGACACAGGTGTAAAACGTACAGAAAACACCTGAATTCTTTAAAAGTTTCAAATGTGTCGAATGAGCGTATGGGTAAACAGTATCACTGAATTCAAGTTTGAAGACCACACAGTACATGTTTTCAACCCACCCGCATGATGGGTAGTTTGCTAGCGTACTTAAATACCTCATGCTCAGCTTTAGTTGAAGTTGGTTTGGTGCTATTTCACCAGACTAAATTTGTCAAATCAACATGGAGCAGTGGCTGCCAAAAATGTGGAGCTTCATATTACGATGTTTAAAGAATTCAGACATTTTCTAAGCGGAAAAACTACACAAATCCTGCTAGCTATTCATGTTGTACTTTATATCCATGTTCATAATAAATGCAGTGTTAGCGCTGAACTTTCGGCACCATGATCTTTATAACTCGCTTATTTACAAAAATATATACACATTTCGTAAAAACAACAAATGACCAAATACATGTACAAATTAGTTCCATTGACAGGCACAAGATGGCACTGTGTAATTACTCGCGACAGCTTGTTGGGTGGCGCCCTCATTAGTTTAACCTAACACTATGTCACCAAATTTATAACGTCCAGGAAATGTTTATATTTCTAATCCAAAAATGCAAGAAGCTATATGGAAATTCTAGATAGAGTGTGAATTTAAAGATTGCACAAAAAGTGAAAAGAACTTATATCAGTTGCTGTCTTGGGCCAAGCTAACATTTCACACAGAAATTAATTAGAAAGTCTGAGGCTCATCCATGCAAATTCAATAGTATTCTAAGTGCAATTTAGTGTGCAGCATCTGATGTACAACTAAGTGTGAAATGATGCACAAGTAAAGCTTTGACCGATTTTTACATTAACCCTTGAAACTGAAGGTCATCATGCAGCCAAAATACAAGACCAGCTCAGGCTTCAATATCAGAATACACTGATCTGGGCCAAATGATAGACAATTCTCTGCGATGACGTTTTGGCTTTGAAGTTAATTGATAATTTGAACAACATTTCTGGGTTATAGCATCAGTCTACATTGCTGTGAGAATTCTTGTTCAATGACCATCCATTCCAAAAAGGGTTGAACCAAATATACATCTCGTGGTTCAAGTTAAGTCAGAAAAAAGAGTGACATTTCTCACATTTAGAAGCCACTACATTAAGAAGAATCGCAATCAAAACGGCAGCACAAAATTGCATATTTTTCATAATTCCATGGCATTGGAACATTGAGGGTTAATCCCTCTATTTTTCCGGTTATAAACATCACATGCAGACAATGAAATCATTCATATATGTGTGAATACTATAAACACGAGAATATAAGGTACCATTGATATTTTTCAACAAATCATGTACTATATAACCTCTCATACATAATGGTGAAAGCCCCCCTGCCCATACAGTGGCACACATTCCTCAGATACACCTTATATATGTCACTCATACTTATTTATTTTCAACCACTTCTATAAAAGACGTTAATCAGTTGGCTACGGCTCTCCACAGCGTCATTCACAGCGATGACGAAGTGTACTTACATTACGTAACGCGTCGTTCCGTAATTGACGTCGACCGTAGCAATTGCTTCATCACCCACTGGACTAGAACTGCAGTCTACTGTGGTGAAATGGTTAAAACCCAAAACAAATTATCAGTGAAGGTAACACATTACAGAGGTGTCCAAGTCAACTACGACTGGGGTTTGAGCCCCTATATTTACTTCCAATTGCCCAATACTGCATTACAATCGTCAAAACAGTGATCGAAGGCATTGTTCCTATACAAATGATTGAGACACTTAGTGGGAGATATATCATTAAAGTTGCTCACGATCCCTCAAGAATTTAAGATTTAACAATTAATTACCATATTATCACTGTATTGTGCACTACCACATTTGGCTATAAACACTGATTGCAGTAACACCATGAATATGAACTGATCGCCTGATTTATACAATGGAACTAGAGCTAAATTGACTGAAGAAACAGTCACGGAACTTGTGCAACACCGGGAGCCTTTGACGGCTAAATCAGCACTGTGTTTAGCTGGCAGAAGTTTGAAAACAATTCCCATATTTCATATCAAGTTGCGCATGCACATGAATAAGTATACCTGGTTACTGCTTGTCTGCACTGATCCGAATGCACATCCAAAACTGTACAAAATTTGAGAAATATGCCGACTTTTGGCGAGCATAGTGTTACTTTTGAGTCCTCAAAGTAATATTCGGCGATCCTACATGTAGCGTAGTGTGAAAGAGTTGACAATGATATAAACATTTCACACAATTTTTTTGCATCGCCATATTTAAAAAACATTTTCATGCTGGAAGAAAAAAGTATTTTGCTACGTGTTGACCTTTATAATCACATCGGAAGGTGACGGAACTATGCCCCTAAAGCCATGATATCTTTATATGCCGAACAGATGAGCACTTCCGTAAAGTTACATCCAACACCAATCAACACGATCGAGACGTTTTGAGCACGGAACTAAGACCACAACAAGGATCTTGGTTCTCTTAACTGACTGGTAGGCCTACGTGTGCCGCTGAGCGAGGCCTCTGTGTGCCGCAGAGCAAAGACCAGAGATCCCGAGATGTTTGCACTTTATCTGATAACGAGAGGTAACTGGTTAGACAATGGACTATAGTTTTGTGTTTAGATCATATGGCACAACGAAAAAAGAAAATAATTAAAATGCCGGATAACCAATAAAAGGATACGCCATTTGTACAATCTAGTGGTCCAGGAAAATAGAAATACACTTATATGAAGTGCCGTAGTGCAATTTGATAATTGTATTCATGCCGACATGCACCGACAATGTTGAAATTTATATTCAGTACACATTTATGTAATTGGAAATTTTCAAATTCAATTTCAAATTTTTAACAAATGACATAGGCCTTTAAAGCTCAGACCGATGTATTTAAATAAAACAACAGATTCACTACACTAAAATAAATATTCATGGCACATAAGCCATTCTAAAAACGCAAATTAAAATTTCATCATCAGATTTCCGACAGAAATGTTACTGCCTCAAAACAATTATGACCACTGAGAAAATTTTCAATTCTAAACACGGGTTGAAAGTCTCAGAATATGCATCATTAACAGTAATGAAGTCACCCCACTTGCCAATAATATAGGGCAAATCCTTTCCTAGGGATATATTTTGACACTTAGGGACTTTAGAGTTTATACACGCCATTGAAAAGACATCTAAAACATCCTGAATCTGATGAACAATTTTCTAAAATCTAACTTGGAATACACTTTTTACAAATCTTGTACAACTTTACAAACAAACTGGTGATATCCTCATCCTCACACAACTCACATTTGGTAAATACTATTTACTACATTATGTGGCCTACACATGTACACTGTGTCAAAATGCATTATAGTTATTTCGGCTGATTTTACAGCAGTCAATAACAAACACACTGAAAATATGGAGATTTAGTCATGATTTTCATTCTTCACTACATTTCGATCCTCCCAGAATATCTCAAATAGTGTCTTGATTGTGCTCTGTTTGCTATTAACATAATCAGTATCAATTTAATTGAATTTTGTTTGAATTTAATTGAATACCCATTGGGTCTGCATATTACCCGACATGACCCGAATCAACCTACAAATGACATTGAACCAGCAATATTTAACTGGCCATAATTGGTGAGCCAGTGTTGCATCAAATCACATGCAGGTTAAGGTTCCTAACCATCACTAGCATTCATGCATTAACCCTTGCCTAACCATGGTTGTACTGCATATAAGCAGTCACAGAACTGGCTGTATACCCAGCAGTGCCGTGAATCCCACTTTTAGTAGAAGCCAATCACCGCAAGAACTAAATGTGTTCTAGAAGTTTTTCTCCACACTGCAACGGTTCTGGTGGTTGTTCATCGGGGTTTCAAAAACATTTCTTTTTCAAGATTCATTTTTTCCTCATGTGACAGGGGGCACCAGTAAAATGGTTAATTCACTGATACAACAATGGCTCACCACAAGATTGCACAAATAGTTACACCATCAGTTTATTAATTGCAAATACCGTCCGTGTCCTGTTTACCTTAACCTAGTAACCATAACCATGTGATTCAGGATAGCAACCATATACATTTCACCATGGTAACCATGGTTATGAAGAAACTCATCCCGGCAACCATGCATTGTTACCATACAATCACCAACCATAAAATCTCCATGGCAACCATACATTTACTAAAGGTAACCTTGCAATTTCACCATGGTAACCATGTAGTTACCATGACAAACCACAAAACCAAGGTTACCGTTATGCTTACCGTTGATACCACATAGCCATGCACTTCATGGTTTCATTAATACTCAGTTGGACTAAAGTCATGTACAAAAATATCTTATCAGTTGAATAAATATCACAAAGTATCCAGAACGCCACCAAACGAGCTGTCGTCATAGTAACCAAGTCAAACAAATAATCAACAAGTCAGTGGCGGACCTACAGGTGGTGTCTAGGGTGACAAAGACCATAATCGTTTTTGCTCGGTTGATAGTTTCGAAATTTCTGTTGAGTAAAAAATGAGCACTAAGGGATTACTCTTGATTTGACCCGAGTGAAAAAGGACAAGTTTCTAATCAAGACCCAATTCTACTGCGAAATCATGCGGGTCATTCTCACGAAGAAGAATGTTAATTTCATATTGGACCAATGACTTTATCAGGACCGATATGCTGCTTGACTTATTCTTAGTTCATGCCGTCACTGGCAAACTGGAAAATTATTACTGGCTTGAATCTATGATGATTTAGGCACATTACCAGCAAATGAACTCTTTTATCACCCCAGACACCGAGACCTTCTCTCTCACATCCGCCTCAAGAAGTTTTATAAAGTTACTATGCTTATTAGTAGTGGGAAAAGAAAGCACGCTATTGACCCTGTTGACTTGGTAGCTGCAGAGGTGCCCTCTTTTACAGGGTCTTTCGTCTCGAGGTGACGGTATACATTGTCCTCTGCTGTGTTGTCATCTCCCTCTATAGGATCTAAAAGAAGAATGAAGATAGGATTGTTTCCGATTCAAAGTGTATTCAAAATACAGTAGGACCCTCAGCGCTGTCCTTATCAGAGAGGTGTCCTGATTACAGAGGTCCAATTGAATGGAAACAACCAACTTGAGTCCAAAAATAGTGTCCTTAGTAAACAGGGTGTCCTTAACAGAGAGGTGTCCACAAGTGAGGTTATGCTGTATTTGTAATTTTAACTTTCATGAAGGGGCTAACAACTCACCTCGACTCCTCCCGACTTTGAACAGAGTCAGTTGCGGCGTCGTGAAGTAAACCTGCTCCTTCGTGCCCGGACCGATGTCTGACATGGCCTGGACTTGCACCATATAGTCTGTGCCTTCCTTTAGCATAGGTATACTGAACTGCCTTGTACTCTGCGAAAGATACAAAGAAAATATGGTCAAATCCCACTTTTTTAGGTAAAAATTGCCAATGGATAGTACCCCCAGGTATATGGCACGGCTTAACCCAGCAGCCATGAGAGAATTCCTTTATGGCCCAGTAGTTGGCGCGTTGGCCCCAGAGTGGAAGTTAAGCAACGTTGAGCGCGGTCAACCTTTCGATCGGTGACCGGCGCATACAATACAGCCAATACCATGCAGTGGAGTAGGGCTATACAATGTTAAACTTCTGAAATGTACGGCCGGTCGGACACATTAACTGATCAAAAACATTTGATATGAATTCTTTTTCGAAGGCACCTTTAATTTCATTCTTTGAATTGAGAAAGCTTTCCGTTCATCATTCATTTATAGTGAGATAGTGTGTTACAGAGAAAGATCAACTATGAAGACACTCCTTACCCTTGGAATAACTTTGGTTAATTCAGTATTTTTATCTATGATTGGCAAATCTCTGTTATGAAATGAGGGGAACCCCGACGGCTCCTCTAACCGGGATCCCCAGACGATCCGGTATCCCGTGATCGGTCGGTCCGAGTACGGCTCTTTCCACGTGATCAGCGCAGTGATGTTGCGATTCGTGATGAGGAACTTTGAGACAAGGTCTACTGGCTGCTGAGGTACATTGGGTGCTGAAAAAGATGTATCAAAAAGTTAATGATAAGCACTCTGTGATACAGATTTATATCAGCTGTCAAAGATGTCAAATCTAATGCATCTTTCAGGTGATAAAATGTACCCGATTCAAGGGGAGCATACCTATGTTCCCCGGTACCTATGTTCCCGGGGAACATAGGTACCTCTTGGGGGAAGATAGGTACTGGGGAACGTAGGTACCTCTTGGGGGAAGATAGGTACTGGGGAACATAGGTACCGGGGAACATAGGTACCTCTTGGGGGAAGATAGGTACCGGGGAACATAGGTACCTCTTGGGGGAAGATAGGTAATGCGGAACGTAGGTACCTCTTGGGGGAAGATAGGTACTGGGGAACATAGGTACCGGGGAACATAGGCACCACTTGGGGGAACATAGGTACCGGGGAACATAGGTACCGGGGAACATAGGTATGACCCCGATTCAAGAATGTCCAATCTCCTTACCATTCGTAGGGCAGTCTGGCTGCGTCTTCCCCACCACTAAGACGTCTGTACAAGATGGTGTATAGAACTGAACATGTGACACGGGGCCTTGGATACCGTTACTATTCACTGGCTCCACCTTGACGTTGTAGCGACAGTCAAAACGAAGGTCGTACACATCAAATTTTTCATTCTGAAGAAGTGGAGAAAAATTCATATTATGGAGATAAACAGAAAAAGCTGACTGTGTGTTGTTTCTGTTGATTTCACAAACAACTTCTTCTGGATACAGAATATCACGAACACCACAAGAACACTGACTTTTGACAACACTTTTTATCATCAAAAACGACTTTCCGAATTTCGCTAAAAAGCTGGTCAAGTCCTCGTTCTTGTTTGTAGTTGATTCCTCTTCTTTTTTATAATCATTTCGGTAAACTTGGCAAGTTTCTTAAGTTGACAACACAGTTATTTGTATGAAGACGGAACGAACACTTGTCTTCACATAACTACACAATAGCAGCGCTGCAGGCAATCCCCACAACAGACGAGGCCCTCAGTGCATCAGCAACATAAAAAGCACAACATCAATTCGAAAGCTTAATGTATTATTACTCTAATTTCACCGCTCTAAGACCGTTTTGAAATATTCAAGGCTGGTCTCAAATGAGCACATGGTTCTTTCATGCCATTCAACATGTTCAGTTTGGATAGACAATGCGTTTTAATCAGCAACGTTTTTTCCATTGGGCATGAGGTCATGTTTTGCTTGGCTTTTGGTCGATTTCTGATTGATTAACAAAGCGGTCTTAGATCAGTGAAACTAGAATATATATATGCTTGATCCTCAGTCAATCAGTGGGAAATGAGCCATGGAAATGTATATTCTACTTTAAGCAAATAAAGTTCAATGCAACCGACGCTCGGCCAACTAGATCATCCCAGGCCAGCCTCAAGCAATGAAATCTACTATAAAAAGCTAACTTTTTTGCACATCACAAAAAGAGAGGCCCGAATATTTGGCAGTATACAGAAATCAAATTAAGCCAAGTCTAGGATCAGGAGCAAAGCAATGCTACCGGAACAAAACACGCTAAACTTTGGTGGTAACTTTGCCACTCTTCAAGATATCGGCCAAAAGACAGATAACATGGATGGTCAAAGTGGAATTTCTACTGCCACAATCTTTTTTGTCTTTGGGAGATATTTCAAGAAAGGGTAAAGATAGCGCACTTTTGGCAAAGTTAACGCATGTTATCAATATCCAACAGCTGAAGCCAAACCAAGGTAGCTTGCCCAAAAGATGATTCTGACAGATGTGTACTCATCGGAGAAGTCGTCAACTTTAGTTCTCAGCATCATGTAGGTAAACAGTTTCAACACTCCTAAATGAGACTCTATGGTCAATCGCCTAAACAATTTGATTGGGTCAATAAGCGATGCTGAAATGCACATCAAAGTTGGGGACAACATGCATATATGAACCCGTTAACATTGAACATGCCAATTAACACCAAGACATTGTTGACAGTTACCTCCAACTCCGTGGCCTAAGGTGAAAGTGAAAAGATATGAATATTTTTTTACATGAATGAAAAGGTTTTGAAAGTGAGAAAACTGTAATTAAAGGTGAATATAACTGAGATCACGACGTATTACCACTTATAAAAGTTACATGTTTTGACCAAAACCCAAATTCAAATCTTTTGCCGATTATAAAAGGCAAACATTAAAAGGAATTTCTCTGCATGATCACCCCTTGAATCTGACTGGACACATTCAGAACAGACTAGGTTTCGCCCCTCATGGTTAAACTTATTCGAAGTAAAACATTTTTCACTACCGGGCTGCGTGTATCCATAGACTGTTGGCTTGTACCATTTTTCCTTGTTCTGTGTTCCCTTGTGACTTTATGACACGTATGTTTGGCTTATTGGACGTTCCGATTAGTTGTACCAGGGATGCTTAGGGGACAAATTGGAAACAGGGCCACAAGTCACACAGCCTATGGAAACACAGCCTTATTGAAAACCCTAGTCAATCCGTGTTGTGCAAGGCATCACTTGATCCTTTAAATTGAATTAGTACTCGACAAGACAAGACAGCTGTTTTAGTTATGGTTAGTAAGAAATCAACTCTTTACGTTATTAGAATGATTTAAAGTGATAACTAAGTGTTATAGACTTATAAGGCAATACACAGTAGTACTTACATGTGTCGTGGCCGATATCGTCCTCGAGTAAGGCTCGTCATTATTTTTTACGTCGGCTAAGCAGACCTCGGGGGTCCAATGCAAGAGATATTTGTCAACATCTTTTGCAAAACCTGGAAGAAAATCAGATCAGAATTTATGAAAAGATGGAAATGGCAGATGCACGAAAGATCTGCTGGTAAGGTGTTGGTCCTTTTCAAGTGTCAAGGTGTTTAGCCCAAGTGACATCCCTTCATATGCACACAATGAAAAGCACTAAATGCACCTTGCCCATGGTCAAACAAGCAACAGAGGCAATGCCGCATGTATTAGTCATGTTCCCACTGGACAATTGAGATGACTTTCACTGCCGTACATTTTTCCATTTACCGCAGCATATCTTTACAAATATGTTTTCACTCAACATAGCAAACAGTTCTCAATAAGTGAAGATAGTATTCACGCCACTTACCTAAAGGCTTTAACCAGAACACTGTCGCTTTCAATAAACCGTTCTGGAAGTATGGTTTTCCCACCGTTACATTTCTCAGAGGACCCGGCGTGGGACCAACCTTGGCAAAGTCTACAGGTGGTGGTGATGCTGAAAAACACAAAAGATATCAAGACATTTTAACCCTGTCTTGCCCAGGGTATTGGGCCATTTGCAATCTAATGTAGAAGGAAACTGGAGAGACCAGAGGAAACCAATGCTCTTTAAGAGTTGCCTATTAGAGGAAGCACAGCCCTGACAGGGACCTCAGAGATGACCTTGATGTAAACAGTCATCTCATCCAGTAGGATGCAACGCTAGCAGAGCACAATTCTTACCATGTTGTGTGTTTTGGAATACTGGTGGTGTTAAGATGTATGTGGAAGCACTGTCACTTCTTAGTCTCTCTTCATCATAGTGGCACACAGCCTGCACCTGGACAAAATATGTCGCGTCTGGCTCCAAGTTCTTTAAAGTGAATGTCAGCTCAGTCTGCAAGAAGATGTGCATTAGAAAGGAAAGTTAGTTACAGTGAGTGATAGGCCTCAGTGGTGCACAATACAATGGCCCTTCATTCCCTGCCCCTCAGTTTGTATCAAAGGAAGGATGAATGAAACCCAAAATTGATGCACGAGTCGTCATATGGAATTCCACTAAAAGAGTTCTCAACAGCAACACTACCCGGAATTAAACGTTTGAACTGATACTTACCCCGTCTACGACCTTCTTGAACTGTTCTATAAAAGTGAGCGATGCTGTCACACCCTTCAGACGCTTACTCCAAAATACCTGAAAACAAGAATTATATCAATATCACCAACATCTGTGAAAGAAACTACGTGTATTGAGCCTCGTGCCAAAACTAAGTAACAGCGAAAGTGCTCATGAATGTTCAGTTCGGTAAGATTTATCATGCTTACCTTATATTTATCAACTGGTAAATCTGTTTTGGCCGGTGGCTGCCATTTTATTTTGACATCGACTCCTCCATCGTGTATTGTCGTCACATCCTCTGAGAGATTTTGGGGTGGGCTTGGCACCCGAGGTTCTGGTGAAAGAAAGATTAGAAATCACTAACAATGTACTGGGTTTGTTTTTCGTATTTGTGGCTGTATGTATACCGCTGGAGCATGACCATAATTCATCAGTACAAGTGTAAACAGTCATCAAATCTGTTTATCTGTTATGTAACAACATCTATTGCATCCGGACGGGATCAGTGACCTTGTATTTGTACGTGGTGGGAAACTTTGCTAAAGACATGTGCAGCTGTCAATGCAAGTATGGACTTTCCTTTTCTTTCCTCCCGAGTCAAGCAACAGGGCAAGGCGAACTCTTCAAGCAGAAAACAGACTTTAAATGAGGAATCTTTGTCCCATCTCAATCAGTGTCAATTAAAGAAACCAGTTTTCCTTGAAGAAAGATCTCCTATAACACTAAGAGCTCGAGCATGCTATTAGTAAAGTCTACCTCCTTCGTAGAAGCAATACCATCCTCGCGTTCCAAACAACCCACTTGGACACCGAGACAACAGGACGAGACGACATCGAGAGGTTAGTATCAAAGTTTGAATACAGTACCTTTACCTTCAGAGAGTTGGAAAGGGTCCGTCGACGGTGAGAACCCCATGCTACCGTTGATACTGACGGCAGCTACGCGGAACATGTACCATTTGCCCGCGTCAACTTCTCGGACTGTGGCTATAGGACGAGTTGTCTGCAGAGGAAGCATGAAGATTTGTTAGGAAAACGGTCTTTTGGCGAAACATTAATGAAATTGTCACCAGAATTGAAATTGGCATGATTTTCTTTTCATGAAGAGAAAATTGAACTCACCAGAGCAATCTGCACCCAATCAGTCATGAACTCCTCATTGAAGTCCTTCCCTGCATGCCATTTGGCTTCGACTACATATAAGACTGGTTCAGAATAGTTTCCAACATCCACCCATTCCAGGTCCACCGTCTTCGACATGCTTTTACGTCTTTCTATGATTCTTGGGCGGCTGGCAATGGTTGGAAGATCTGGAAGGTGGCGATGCATCAATAATAAGAATTTGAAAGAACTAGGTTATAACTTGAAGTTATAGTACAGTGTTGTATCAGCAACAGGACTGGTCAGAAGTGACATTACACTTTTTGTGCCAAACTCTCACTTGATTTCGCCAGGTGGCCAAGCAAATCAGGCCAGAGTTAATCCCAGATTCCATAGCACTACATAGCAACCAGGCGCATCACTCTCTCATGATGAGATGCTGGTCCATCATAGATTACTTCCAAGCTGTAACAGTTACCCATTGACACTCATGTACGGATGTGAAGTAGGGTTGGGTGTCCTGCTTGAGGGCATAAACGTGGAGAGTTGGTCTGAACCAGGGTGGAACACCCGACCTCCAGGTTATGAGCCAAGTAACCTAAACTTACTTATTAAATCTAGGACAGGTCTTTGGCAAGTACGACCACATCCATTCGAACAACACTTCTTTAACTCTGGACAGTCGCCATCTTTATCGCAGGCTTCCACGCAGGCCGCGTCGAACCCGGCCACCTGATCGGGCGGGAGGCACTCTCCAGCTTTATGGAGGTAGATGCTCTCGAGGAAATGACAAGACTCAATACACTGGTCTTCATTTTCCTGAAAGATGGAAGCAAAGATACGAAAAGATGAACTTAAGGTATAGAATTCTATAAAATTTGAAAGGTTTCGGGATACTGAAAGCAACCGTTACAAAGATTGATGTCTAATTTACCATGGTGGAATCTAAATTCACCATGGAATGAATTGGGACAGAAATATTTCACCATGGTGATCATATATGAATTGATTTTTAATGTAGCACCCTCCCTTATTGGGCTAACCAAACTGCCCCATAGAGGGTTAACATCAGAAGCAACAGTTGGCTCATAAGTGCCACTCCGAAAACATTACAGGTGAAGAGGATAATTAGCTTAGATCACGGAAAAACACTTTGTGCATCAAGTGTCGTTCAGATGAATAGATCGTTTGATCAACAGGGTCTTTAATGGAGATATCTTGATGCAAATCTCGCACTGGTTCGTCGGGAATTGTCCATTGATGTTGGCATCTGTTCTGTCACTGGAGGTCGTGAAGCGTAGGTTTTTACTTAGTTTAAAGAGTAAGCAGTCACTATTTAAACACTCTGCAGACAAGAGCTTTTAATCCCTCCAACTCACAATAATTATTGATACAATAAGTGAGATAACATCACCTGTCTGCAGGAAAAACTGGCTAGGATTGACATCTATCTCAGATGATCAGTTCTTGTTGCATGTATACTTGCAATGACTACAGCCAACAATAGACCTTGGAGTTACCAAGTAGGGTTAAGTGCCTTGCTCAAGGAGACAAAGCAAAACAGCCGGAATTTCTCCAAGGGTTGAGCCCGCTGATCTAATCACTGTACAACTTGTCTCTCTAAAATGTGACAAGTGTTCACTCATTTGGGTTGTGCAGAAAAAAATCATCACCAGAAGCACATTGTTCAAATAATAAGTTGGCAAAGGCTGAACAGAGAAGATAGAAATTGTTGCACAGCATCAAAGATTGGTATTTATTGGTAAATACGAGTACCGTATTATCACCGGAGGGGAAGTGCAACAAGCGTCAAAGATTCCATCAAAGTTCACATCAAACTATCATCATTTCCATAATTAGCCCTATGCTGGCTTGCTTCTGTCGCATCTCGATGCACCCATGCCACAATTACTTTATTATTATCGAAGCTTGTGAGGAAAGACATCGAGCCGGAGGTGATGTGTCTGATGAATTTGTGCGCCCGGCATGAGACATCTGCCTGGCTATAAACAAACGATGGATTTCCCATCATGCGTTATTGGCGTAACCACCGCAATGTCGATGATTCTATAAAGAGTGCAACAGATGATGCCCACAGGTCTTTTTAAAACTAAAGAAATGAGGAAGCAACAGCATGTCATTTCACCCTGAACCTGACAATTAATTTCAAACTAAAACAGAAGTAATCACATTGTATCCTTGCAACGGTGAGTCAGACTATAATTCAATTCTCTTCGACCCAATCAAGGTACCGCAGAGAGCTTGTCCGTGCTCATCCTGGCTGACTGTAGAAATCTAAACTGTTGCGTATGGTGATGATCTGAGAGGCAAGTCCAACCTTTCTTTGACTGTGCCATGCATGAATTACCTGCTACACAGCAACTAGCACTGACTGACCTTGTCCAAATTTGGGGACAAAAGTTCCTCAATCAGCCCTGATTGTACCAAATGGTGCGAACTGGAATCGGCTTGAAAGCATTTGACCCCGAGGCTAAATGCATGTGTGTCCTTTGTGCCAGAATGCAACAGGGCTCAGCTGGCTGGAAGACACGTCTGCCTGATGATTACTGATCAAACCTATTGATTAGTGGCCACAAGTGCAATCATCCATTGACAGGGATTGCCTCTGGCTGGATGCAGCCTTCATGCAACAGGGCTCAGCTGTGCTGGCACACAGGACTTAGCAGCATTCAGGTTCAGTGGGTGTGTGGAGTGTCATTGAACTTCAGACACAAAAAACAATTTTCAACACAAAAAACCGAAAGCAGTTAACGATTCTGGTTGTCAACCAATTTATTGCACAATTGACTCTCGATTTGCAAAGTGTTATTTCAAATGGAGCCTAATGGATCCACTTTTGTGCAGTGCTAAGTGTCAATTTCAAATGATTCGTTTACGGTTTGATCACAAAATATTCATTGAAACAATGAAACATTGTCAGATGCAGTTGAGTGAGACCGATCGCCATATACAGGCAGTGACGCAATCAGAAATGTTTTCTCGATTCAGCTTTCAACATTGAACCTTTCAGGCACGAGTTGCACGGTTTTTCCAAAACGACTGAAGAGGATAAGATGCTTTCAGCAGATAGCAAGCAGTTTTATCATCAGTCAGTGGAAAAAGTGATAACTGAACTGTCAAGAACTTCGTTGATAAAGTGTTTTTCAAGAAGTCATCACTAACTTTATGACGAGTTGAATAAGCTTTTTTTAATTTGTCATCAGAAATCATGAATGTTAACGGTGAAAATGATCAGACCAATTTCTGATGCTTCATCTGACATTGGAGTTCCAAGGGTGTCCTGCTGAGAAAAACATGTCAAGTTTTTGTAGGATCATCTAGCTCTCATGACATCCTCTCTAAAGAAGAAAACATCCTGAATATGAAATCACTGGTGATCATATATATGAGTCGTTGAGTCTTTTGCAAGTTCATTTTCTAAAAAAAATTTTAAGTCCAAATAATTTTTTCAGTTTTTTTTTCTGCTCAAAATGAAGAAACATCATCATTTTTGGACTTTGAAAATTTTTCAGAATTTTGAACTTTTGAAAAAATTCAACTCTGAAAGATGAAAAATTTTCGTAGTTCATATATTTTTTCACTTGTTTTTTTTCTGCTCAAAATGAAGAAACATCATCATTCTTGGACTTTGAAGAAACATCATAATTTTTGGACCTGAAAATTTTTCAGAATTTTAAACTTTTATGAAAAAAATTCACTTTATCACGTTTATTGACGATTCAGGTTACATTCGATCAAAACGTGAAATACACGGTGAGTCATCATTACCATGGCATAAAGCTCCTGGAGTTTATTGTAAAATTCCATTTCCGATGCTGTAAGCAGGTTCTGATTTGCGGAAAATGAGCTTCGAATGAGAAAATCCCAGCTTGATTATGTAACGCGTGTTAGATCATGTTGTGGTGCGGTGGTAAGTTGATTTTTTCAGTGTTACGTGCGAATTGAATGACGGTGGGAAGATGTAGCAAGCTCAGTGTGTTCACCACTGATCTCAATATCACTCCCCTTGCCAGTGCCAATGAGTCCTCAAATCTGCACTTCAAACATAACTTTGGAGCTGATTCAGACGTAATAGAGGAAAGAATAGCATGTTCCCACTGGGTTTGACCCAAGACCTTTTGTTTACAAAGCAATTGCCCCACCAACTGAGCTGAAGGGAAATTCCCTCTAGCCTGGGCTAATGAGAAGGATGCCAGACACTCTTTGCCACTGACACCAGCCTTAAACACAGCTTATTATAACGGTTTAATTTACTTTTAAATGTGCTCAGTGCACATTTGCTATGGTCTGACCAACTGGATTCAGAAACAGACACGGGGGTTGATATGTCTCTAGAAGACTTTGGCTCCCAGCATTGGCTTTGCACCCATAGCCTCTTAGCACATGCGCAGCACTACACCACCATGACCTCAGAACCTCCTCGATTCCTCATCTTTTAGTCACCCGATCTTCAAACATCCAATTTGTTACACAATCACAAAACAATAAAGAGACATCCGCCATTGTCTCCGTCACGCCCCGCGGGCCGAGGACGGATGACTTCATCTTTAACAAGGTGATCGGTTCCCACCTTACGCATCTAGCCTCGGGTCAGAAACGATCTAACTATCTCACAGTAATGAGCTGAAACAGGCCAAGATAAAAAATGCACTGTTTCCGATAAAAAGATGCACCTCAACATCATCATCTTGGCGTCAATTCAATCTTGGTGTTGTTATGAAGTCTACTAAACAAAGGTCTACTTCATGCAAAAATAGCATACTTCAAATGATACCTGCTATACACCACAGCACTGTATACAGCAGTTTCAAACACCAAAATATCTTTCTTTGGCCTAAACCTGTCATCATTGCCTTCAAATTGATTTTGTGTGATACTCTGATGCGATAATCAGCATATGGCTAAAATCTTTTATCGAGAAATAACAAGGCGATTGTTTGTTTTAAAGATTATCATCAAATAGATTGGAAAAACTGAAACAATCACTTCCATCCCTCACAGCATGAGACAAAATCGAAACTGTCTCAAAATTTCCCACGGCGGCTTTGCTATGACCTTCCATTATTTTAAGGGGCAACTTTTCTTAATTGCCTTTTTTCTTTGAAGTTTACAAGAAGTATCTTTAGCCCTCTTTGTACATGTAGCAGAAACAATAGATTTGCTGGGGGATCAAGAAGGACCCGGATGATACATTGAACTCAGATGACACATTGAACTAGATGTGACTATCTTTTAATCGATTTTGTAAGACATCTATTTTATCCCTGAAGCACAAAAGAATCGAATCTGAAAGGTGTGTCCACAAGGTTTTGCCAAATGAAAGATTTTGTCATTCAAAATCTCCTAGTACTGGTAGCTGTATCAACAGCAAATCATTTGAATCTTATCTAGGGGAGAATGAGTTACATCTGATTCGAGCTGACTGATACATTCACCAACATGTTTCAGTGGCAAATGAGTTGTTTAACAAATTGAGGACTTCAACTTAATTTGCTTGCTGTGGCAGAGAGATCAACACTAACCACATTTGTTGGGAGCAGAGGTTCATTCGATTTGAACATGCGTTGAGTCATACCCAACATTGCAATCGCAAATACATTCGCACAGCGATCCCTTTTAAGATATCTCGTCATTAGCCCAAACTACACGTCATCCCTTAATGAAAAATGACGCAGGTAGATTTGGTACCGTATGAAAGATATTACGATATGCCGCTTCGTGTTGGTTCTTTCGGTCCACTGGTCCACAGTGACTTACGCAGCATATTGCAATGAATCAGAAAGCTCTCGATCTCAATATTGGCTGATTGATTGGTGATGGCATGATTGACACACTTGCTGCTTCTGACGGTGAGGAGGTTCTTGGAGTATTCCGTGTTTCTTAACCCGCCCCTCTCACAGTAAGTTTTTAACAAAAGCTGATCAATGGGCAATATGAATAAAGGCAAGCAGGCTAAATGCTTTTACTGAAAACTTCACACACATTCACACTAGTCATTTCAGTACAAAACTGAAGTAAAAGCATTTGTCAGCATTTACTCATATCAATAGTGGTGACACTGAAATGCAAGCAAGGAATGTATAAAACACTTACCCGACATAATGTTTGGCAATGATCGAAGGTATCTAACTGGTACCCACATGGCCGCTCGCACTGTAATAGCAGAGAAAAGCACAGGGATAAGCAAAAGTTTCCAAACATGTCGCCGAATTCAAGAGGTGTCTTTACGAAAGATGAGTCAACTGTCTTGATTGGCAAACTGTCCTTGTTTGCAATTCCCCTCCTTGGCTGAAGCGTAGACTGTCCTGCACGATTTCACACGATGCTGCAAAACGATTGTCACGTTAAAGTTGGCCACCACCCAGATTATGTCAAGTCAGCAAAAACGGGTTTCTTCCAATTACACGGATCTCTTCAAACTACACAATTCAACTGTCAATTTAAGATCAGCACATCAACTTGTGAGATTGTCAATTTCACCACAAAATGTCACACATGTTTGCAAATGTCCACAAGTATCAAGAATTGCTGCACGATTTCCTTAACTGTTGCTGCTGCAAGCTCAACGGGTCGTGTGTCCCGATGTCAGTTTCAGATCCCACCGAACCTGCACGCCAACTTGTTAGATCGTCAATTTCACCAGCTGCTGATTCATTATTCGGTTATGTCAATAGATCATTAAGTGTCGCGTGGCTGTGGACATCGTGATCGCTAACGGCAACGCTGGCATGGAACGCTAACGAGAACTTCCCCAAGACGGAATAACCTCTTTATGCTAACATGTTTCAGAACTCACGATATGCGATGACTAACCTTATTGCGTGACATGTGATAAAACTTGTAGCAAGAGTTGTATCGAATGGTGTATCGTTTGGTAATTATGGTTCTTCATTTCCATGAGATTGTTTTATTTTCCACTAGAGTGGGTTATTGGTACTTTACGCAGATCTCGGCTTCTCAATCTTAGTGAGCAGGGTGCACGATTCGTCGAGAGATGTTTCTGATAACAAATCCACTATTTTCTTACAAGGAGTAGTCATTTCTTGCCTATCAGGTTGGTGCAGTGGAAACACTAGCCCCTGTCACCTCTGAGGACCCGGGTTCGATTCCCAGTTGGTCCCGGTATACTCATGTGATAGACAGGGTGACTCTCTTCGACACGAGAGGTTTCCTTCGGGGTCTCCAGTTTCCACACTCTCAATAAACTGTGTCGACCCTATTCAGCCGGCTAAGACGTGTCTGTCACACATGGCCTGTCTTTGATGTGAAAAAGGGCCTTTTGTACAAGTGCCCCTTAACCGGCTTAATGGTGTCGGAACAGTATTCAGAAAGAATGACACGCAGCCAAATCCAGGCGACAACATCTATCTCAAACACCAAGACAAGTTTCTCGCACTGTGCCTGGACACTAATTCAACAAACAGGTTCCACTGACCATATTTACCCAGCGTGTGGTTTTGATGACATAAAACTGAACATGACTAACTCTGTCATAAATCAAATCACACTTCTCTTAATCTGTCAACGTCAAATCACAGAAAGAACATTTTCAGTGACCACTTGGGAGTCGCGTTGACGACATAAAACCTTTGTTGGTTGTGTCCTCAGAATTCAATATTGAGATATCTAAAGATGAGATAACTTGCGATGACTAAAGCACTTGTTGTCTGAGTGACCGTCTTCATGTTTTTACCATTTAGCTCATAATTCATAACAATGTGATGTCCTCCTGACTTTACTTAGTGAGATTTCTTGCTGTTGAACAGCGCAATTATGAAATACTTTATTAGTCACAAGACAAGAATGAAAAGAATATCAATTTATCAGAAGCTGACGACGAAAAGAAACTTCTCGGAGGTCATCAGGACGCTAAAGAGAACCCAAGGACTTGTCACACAAATTTCAGCAAAATCTTGTCTGGGGCCTCGAGGGAAACTCTTTGATCTGTCAGCACCAGAATCAGTTACCCAAGGGACAGTCCAAAAACACTGAACCAAATTTGACAGTTTTGAGAACAGAAATCGATACAGCACTGTTGGTTTTGGTTGTCTCTGATGGAGCATATCTCAGGCCGTCAGCGAAGTGCCTCTGTTTTGGCCTCTCACTATGTTTGATGAGACAACCAATACCCCCAGTTTGATATCAATCCGGAAGGTGCAAGTGCAACACATCAGATCAGACACCAGAGTATGTGCTCCACAACTGCCCACTCTGGGACACCGAGGGACTGGCCACATGGCCATACGGTGCATCACTGGAGACGAAGCTCTGGGGATCAAGGGAGGAACAAGAGATGACAGCAAGGTTTGTAAGGGACAGAGGCCTTGTTCTGTAGTATGGAAATAAAAACCAAATAGAACACTAAGAAGAAGGAGAAGAAGGTATCAATTCCATAAACTAAAGAAATTCATCCTGACAACTTAACGCCTGATGAAATGATGACTAACCAGTAATCGGTAACAAAAATGATATCAAACTCATTATGACACTTAAAGTGGCTGAGAACATTATCCTATTGTTGGTGACACATTGAGACGTCACCGTGAGAATGACACTGAAATGTCTGACAAGCGATCAAATAATCCAATCCATTTGCTGTATCTTCAAGTTTACACTCAAAATGCCCTCATGACAAAAAGTGATGAGCATTTCCCTCTTTTGTCTCTGCTTACAATCATAAGCTGACATGAACATTTAAATCGTGGTGATGTTGACAGAGGTTAAGTGGATAGCATCCGAAACAGGATCACCTTTTCAGCAGTACCGTGCAGAGAGCATTTGAAACATTTTTTAGACTTTCAGACATTTGGAGACAAACAGGATGAACTTCAACAGATACCATAGAGACGACAACACGTAATCACAAGTTGATGAAATTACTGGGGCCGACTTGATTCAATCTTTGAGGACTCAGCATCGCAATTATGCAGATTCCATTATTCCTAATTGGTTAGAGTACATAACCCTAAACTATCTGTCTCTAATTCTTAACGAGGATGTTGTCCTCCTGAATTGGTCCTCAGCTTCAACAAGTCTAGGCCAGTCCATCAATGAGAATAGCTGTCTTTGCTCTTGTCAAATTGGTTTGATTGGGACAAGCTTTTCAAAGTCATTCGATCATTCACAAGGGTGTACATAAGAGGAAGCTGAGAGCTGATGCCTAGGTGACATCAGTGTGTAAGCAATCTAATGCACTATCATTGAGGGTTGACCTCTTGGCTCAAACTTAAACCTAAAGCAATTAGAAATCATTCAAAATGAAGAGAATGCCAATTTCAAGGGTATAAGTCAGTTCTCTGGAAAACAAAGAATAGACTCCTAACCGTGGAATGGAGAGGCCTTATGCATGATATGAGGCATGAAACAGTGATGTGGAGATTGGCCTTAATGTTTAAAAGGGAGCCATATCCGAGGACAGCGTCACAACAAATAACACATCATAAATAAACACTAAACGGCATCAAACGTGATCAGAACCTAATGAAAACGTGATCGAAACAAGACAAATCTCCCTGAGAACATGTTCAGATCAATGAGACGGCACTTGCCTATTCTCTGTAGTAAAACTGAACATGTGTACTCATGCTTTCACTGGATATCAATCGGCAAGATTGATTTGAAAAGTTGTCACACAAATGGAGCCATCAATATGGCTATATGGCTATTTATAACATTGTTAGCTATTGATTTCATCGGATTCTGCACAAATAGAACCAGTATGGATTTGGATGCATTTAGGCAGGATGCTGATGTTGATTCTGATTTGTTTTGTTTTAGGACTGTCAAATAGGCTTGTTTTGGACCTGGATATGAAACCTTGGCAATGACATGTTTCAAGCACCAGTTCTGAGTGGGGCGTTATGTTGGTGTGTTTACAGCATGTTTTGGTCAGCTTGATTGGCAGAATGGCCTCTGGCTAAAATTCCATGATGAGCAAATGCATAGGCAACAATCAAACGATTCCCCAGCAGGCCTAGCACCTGTCCCATCACAATGTCTGCCTACAGTAGCTATTCTACCAGTATTCTCCCAGTAGGCCACAGTAGCTGTCCACCAGTATATTTTCCCAGTAGGCCACAGTAGCTGTCCACCAGTATATTTTCCCAGTAGGCCACAGTAGCTGTCCACCAGTATATTTTCCCAGTAGGCCACAGTAGCTGTCCACCAGTATATTTTCCCAGTAGGCCACAGTAGCTGTCCACCAGTATACTTTCCCAGTAGGCCACAGTAGCTGCCCACCAGTATATTTTCCCAGTAGGCCTACAGAAGCTGTCCCTCCTGTTTAACTATCCTCCCAGTAGGTCTACAGTAGCTGTTCCTCCAATCAAAGGAGCTCTCCGGTTCAACACGTGCATCATCTGTTGCTATTATTCAACTCATGTTCGTCACGCCAAAACCATCCCGAGTTTGTTTGCAAATAAACTCGTCATTTCACCTTTTTTATCCTGATTATCTGGTCTCCTGGGCACATCATTAATCAGTATTCAATGTTCAGGTATTACTCATCTTACCCTTGATAAATGGACTCGGAGATGCGACTCGAGTCGGACAAGATGCTGATTTCTTTACGATCGTTAGCATCATGCACTGTTGCATTTTATAAATGTAATCAATTATGCTGCAATCAGTATCAATGCAAGTGTCAACCTGCATCCTGTACCCTCCCCCCTCAAGGCTAGACAAGTATTAACATCCATGCCTCCATCAATCATAAGGGTATATTTGTGACTATCTCATTCAGGCAACTACAGAACCTTTTCTTCAGGCAATGTACCTGCCTTTCCTTCTGATTAAACCAATGGTCTCACCTCACCAGCTATTTAGACACACCCTGTTGCAGTCACTACAAGGCTGACTGGCCTGATAAAGCATCTGTTGATATGACTGGTATAACCATGCAAATAAAGACAACGATTTGGCATCATCGGTATCTCTTAGTCCTTGTGGATATCCTGGTCCTTGGAACAATTGGCTCAATATCTAGATATGTCAACGATATATTCCCATGAAGGGGTTAGGAATTGGTACCAAACTGGAGATGTGGTACCAAACTGGAGGCTTAATAGCCTTGCCTGTTGGCCCTCGGAGCAGAGCACCAGACTGCCTAATCTTGTGGTTAGAACCATGGGTAATTTCACACAATCTCATCTCAGTGGCACCGTGTGACAGAATGCATATGTTCAGAGCAGGCATGGTGATTCCCTAACGTAAATTGTTTCTTTCTGAATGAAAAACCTACTCCATGAATGAGTAACACTTACATCCAGACATATTGAACAGAACCAATCTTGTGGAAAACCAAGCTGTCAGGAAGTCGTCGCGTAGCCAACCGTCTGTGAACGATATTAGCTCCACTTTCTCACGTCAAATCATACGCAAAGGAGATCATCAAAATATAAAGACAATATTCGAGTGTTTATTAACGATGAGTCAAACGAACATTAGATGTCATCTTGGTGTCACTTTTGTCGGTGTGTCTGGTCTCAGATTATGATTTCATTTGTACATGGCAATAAGTGGTTACAGAGACTGCAGCCAAGAGTTAGTTCAGGTTTAAAGGGACTATTATGTCAGGGCAAATGTGGCTTGAAAAGATATATTTTGCAGGGCCACAAGGGGGCACCACAGCCCTGTGCATTGGAGGATATCATGAGCTTGCACTCATATCCCCCTCCAAAAATATTCCTAAGTTTATAGCACTTTAAAGATTAAAGTCACTGCAAACCTTCCACACTTTAAGACCAAATATCTTATTATTATATTTGTGGTTTCACTTTTGCAAATTTGTGAAAATATTAGCAATGACAACAGATAGGTCATCAATGTATTTGGAATAATTTTTCTTGAATTACAGTAAGAAAACGTTAGAAAGAATATCTATTTTCTCAAACTAAATTTTTTTCTAGTTTATTTTATTAATTGATAAATAGGTCAATGCCAATTTCATTACAAATTCTAGCCCATTGCATGGTAGCCTAGCAGGGCCTCCTGCGTAAGGTGTTAAAGTCAAAAGTTATCTAGCCAACTGTCTGAGACACAATGACAAAACCTCAAGTTTATTACACACAATCAAGTACATAATGAGACATATGATCAATAATGTCAACAAATTGAAACTGGCCGAGCATTAACGGAGAAATATTGAATCAAAACATCTTTATTCTTATTTTGTTTTTCATTCATCTTGAATTCTGCTGACATATCACTTTTGTCCACGGGAGCTGGGTTTTGTTGCAAATGACTCATATCGGTTGTCCCCACAAGCGTTGTTTATAAGAGACGGTGGATTTTAAGAAATTGTTTTATGATGGTGTGAGTATAAAATGTGAGATTTTCAAATAGCGAGTCTGTACTTGATAATCATAAGAAATGATATTCTCGGAAAATAAACACATTTCCTACCAAAACAAAATCAAACTCTTCTGCTACAATGATCACGAAAAGTCGCATCATTCTGCCATTTTGTCATAACACGCCCGCTGCGTCTTCCGATGCCAAGCGTCAATTTATATCAACCCATAAACACATCAAACTCAATAGGTTGATCGCATCGACGGGAGATTAGCTATTAGCGGCATCGTCAAATGTCGTCAAATATCCTATGAACTTATGATTCACACCATAGCGCTACTTTGTAAAGCTCACGTTTTCAGAATACGGTCGCATCTTTTCTTGTGGCGATTTGAAATGCTATTACCCATGGTTCCAGGGGACTATAACAATTACCTACCTTGATAGCATATAGCAGCATCAAATTGTACGAAATCGGAGGTAATTTCAATTTGAAGCCGATGAGGTGTGAGAATCTCAATACATTTTTTTGGGGTCAAAAATGCCCAAAATGACATGAGCACATAAATCAACAATATTATCAGCCAAAGGTAAAAACCTGGTTCTCATTTTTTCAGCTCTGCTGAGTCACACGCCAATTTCAAACTAAGTGCACCATCCAAAGGTAATGGAATCATCCCAATATAACTGGTAATCCAAAAACTATGAGAAGATCAACTCACTGTCCATTCTCATTTCTGTATTACTTTCTTGTCTTTTTTTGTCGTGGAGTTTCTGTTTCAAGGCTATAGCAGGTAGCCAATCATACCACTTACCGTCAATGATGTGTCATCCTGCTGACTTAGAAAAACAGATCGAACACAAAGCCCAACTTAGGCCTATAGATGGATTGATGCTGTCCTTCTTAATTATCCCCAACCGAAATCCTCTTCTCACCTCAAGGCCTTGTGTCAAATGCCTATTTGCAAAGTCCATAGACCTACGTCTGAATTGAGTTGATGTAAAGCAAAGCTCCTGGGTAGAATTTTTTGTTATAGAGGACTTGAAGACGCTTTTTTCATCATGTAGAACTTGAAGATGATTTTTTCGTTCTGCAGGACCTGAAGATGATTTTTTTCGCTGAGCAGAACTTCGAGGTCTGTTTTTTTATTGCGCAGGGCTTCAAGGATACAAGGACGAAACACCCTGCATCAAATTTCAAAATTATTTCCTCCAAGTACATCAGAGTCGATTAGGTCATATCTTACGAGGATTTAAAGGGTCCCTCGGTACCGCTAAAGCGAAGGTCGGACGAAGGGTGGGTTCGCGTGCCATCACTTGTTTTAGCACTAAATGCCAACTGAGTCATTAATGGGTATAGCTGAATCATTTCATAATGGCCTGCTGCAGAACTCATAACATAACGGGCCATCAACTTAAATTGAAAATCTCCATTGATGTGTTTATGCAACAGACTGCCCTTGGAATCATTTGCTTCAAATCTTATGTTTTTATGCCGCGGGATTGCTTGGGATGCAACATTATGTTTGCCAGTGACTCACAAGGTGGCGTAGAAAGCATTTGCGATGATTTATTACACTTTGGTTTTGTCCCGCAGTGACTAAGGTCGGGGACACGCGACTGCGATAAAAGTCTTTGGTCGTTTATCTTCAGGAATTTGTCGGATGTCACAATCGGGATTTCCCAGATGATAAAGAGGCAATCAAGACATTACGCTAGAGTCAGGCTGAAGATTGTTGCATTTGCTACTGACAACTGTTGTACTTCGAGAAATTGAAAGCGTCTTGTTGCTTTTTTTCCAAGATTGTGCGTCATGCTACGAATTGTGCCTTGGGGAGGTCATCTGTCCTTCTCGTTTGGTCACCCAACGTTTTATATCTCTGGATGAAGAATCGGCCATTTAACAACTGTTTAACTCGGAGAAACTCGCAGTTTTTTGCAGGATTATGCGTCATTGACAAACCCCTTGGGAAGTCAAACGACTTGAATGTTTCGGTCATCAAAAGTTTTATTTTCTTAGGATAATAAATTGTCTTTCAGTGAATGTCCTTTCAATTGGACAAATACACTTGCTTTCGATCTGTGTCATTAGTTAAGAGACTCATTAATGAGTGATTAAGGGGTCAAATCGTCTCGGATGTGATCAACTTTGTCCTATCTACTGTCATAATGGTTGACTTCAACAGCCATTTTGTAGCCAGCGCAAAATGCCCCACAGAAAATCTGCCATTGGTAACCTGCGCACTCTACACCCACAGACTTGGGCTCACTCTAGTGGCTATTATAGGACATCAGAGAGACTCCCTGAAGTACCAAGCCCCTCACTTAGGTCTGGCTTATCAATGCTTAACAATGACCAGTGCTGCAAGTGTAAGCTTTACTGGCTTAAGCTAACATAACGCGACCTCACTGCTAATCTCAGCTCATGTAACATCTGACTCACATTTCAAAACATACGCCCGCCATCCTTGGTGTGTGACAAGTTCAGAATCTGCACAAAACTATTGCATAATTAATTAAAACTCCTTGCTGTGTGACCAGAATCCCTAGCCTCGTTCACTTGTAGCAAGCAAAGCTTTACCTTATCGGTCCACGCCCCGTCATGACCCCCACACGAATGCCTCATCCCTGTTGCTCATGCAGCGCACAGCTGACTCACAATTTTTAAACTGACAGCAATATGCAGCATTTTGCGCTAATCACACTTCCTTGGGATGTGAGTGGTGTCCCAAAGGAACACCTGGTTCTGGGGCGGCTCAAGGAGTCCAAGGAGAATGTTTTCTAAGTCACTTTCCCAAAAGGTTTTTGTCTCAGTGTGTATAACAGTTGTTTGCCGTCACAATTTAGCCTCTTTCACAGGCCTTGTGGTCAGTTACAATTGCAAGGACGGAGTTAATAATCTATGTTGAAATTCATCCAACCACTCTGAAAGCCATGTCGTTTCCAACTCTTACCTCTGAAATGGAAACACGCCCCGGTTGTTTGAAACAAGTTTCTTCACGAATGCTGGTGTTAACTTAACCTGGCCTTGAGTCGAAAGGGCTTAACCGAAGGATATAACACTAACTTAAGTTAACACCAGTGTAATTGACGGATATAACACTAACTTAAGTTAACACCAGTGTAATTGACATCATCTGTTTTGAACGACCAGGTTCTGGCCTTTTTACAGATGTCAAAAAAGCTGAAGCCAAACCGATCAGGCTTTGATATTCAGGGTCTATGATGTTATGTGATAGGCAGGGTGTTTCCCTCATGCATCAAGTGGCTCAATTTTAACGGCCCACGCCATAACGCTGCTCGCTCATTGCTCATCCCAATTGCTCACCGGTTGCTCATCTGACTCACGTTGCATCAACAAATTAAGAAGGAATGAAAATGCGGCAAGCGATGCCCGGTAAATTCACATAAATCTTAATGTGATTTGACCTCGAAGAAATTGATAGCAGGACGATATAATCGTAGTTTTGAAACTTTACAAAGTGAGATATCAAGGAATGTTTGTTTGCTGAAAAGGTGTTTTGAAAGCATTTGAGGTATGCTTTGCATCATTTACTTAGCTACCTGGCAGAAAAATTGACAGGAATCTTTTCAAAATTTTATACTTATTGAAAGATGAAAAATTTTCTAAGTCCAAAAAAATTTTTTTATTTTTTTTTTTCTGCTCAAAATGACCCAACATCACCAACATCATCAGTCCCAAAACTTTTTTGACTTTGAAAATGTTTCAAAATTTTGAACTTCCTGAATGGTGAAAAATTTTCTAAGTCCAAATATTTTTTTCACTTTTTTTTTCTGCTCAAAATGAACCAACATCATCAGTCCCAGCGCTGCAAGTGTAAGCTTTACCGACAGTCTTTGGACCTCTCCTACTGATGCAATGTGAAGCCCAAGGTACAGTGCCTTACCCAACATCACCCACAGTGAGTCAACAAGACAAAACCAAACTTCCTCTTTGTTAAAAGAAAAACTCTATCAATATTTATCGCTCATCAAGGCAAATAATTGTCGCTCCAATGGGTTTAGTTCAGAGATTAATGGGCAGAGGGCAGTAGTAATAATTCAAAAGCACCGGCTATTATGAGAGTACGCTATTAGCTTGTCATGGGTCATCAGGTTCTTGTAGTTATGAGATGGGTCCTATTGCAGCCTGACTGTAGTGAAAAGTCTTCAAGGAAGACAACTATGATGGCCGATTGAAGCGAAAAGAGCTACAGGAAGACTCCCATATGGCCCAAATGTATTGAAAAGAGTGCAGGAAGACAATTTCATGAAGTATATTCGACATCTGAATGCAACATGGTCTTACCACAATTTTGAAATATCTATCCAAGTTTGGTTTCATTTTTTCCCTGTGATAAGTTTCTATGCACAAACCCAGTTAATGCAAGGGTTTTCTCATAATTGGAACATTACAATATTTCCTGGTTTCAAGTTTGTAAATTCAGCTACGGAATGCAATGCTACATGTACCTGAATGAACAATTATCAAGCACTGATAGTGTATCATGATGCTCTTTTCAAGAAGTATCGAAATTTGCTCAAGTACCTCTCCTCGTCTTTGATCAATGCTCAATCACGTCGGTATATGTTTCAATCAGCTTGCCCTTGATACCCTGACTCATAGCCTGGCGCGATATCACACCAAGAGAGACGGAACGTCAGGCCATATTAGCGCGACCTGTGGTCATGCAAACACGCCGGAGTAAATCTCATAAGTCCTTTAGGATGAAGGGACAAAAAGGGACTTTAATTGAGAAGATGCGCGCTTGCCTTTTCTTATGATGTGGTGTCACCAAAAGCCGGGGTAATAACTTCGCACTGATGCTACACTGATTTGCATAAACCCTAAGGATGAAGGGTGAATTTTTTTCTCTCAACAGGATGCATCATGTTGCTTTAGGGTAAGAAGGTAGGGGTTTATAGAAGATGTGCGCTGACCCTTTTCTTATGCAGTGGTGGCAGAAAAGCCAGGGTTTAGCATGAAATCAACTGGTATGAGTTGGCAGCAATGCCAAAGGTATTTGATCAAATCCTTGAGGATAAACGACTCGAGCTTTTTCTCTCAATTGGGTGCTTCATGTTGCCTTAGGCAAAAACAGTAACCAATTTACCGTCTGAGCATCAAGATGTTAGCTTCGTGGTGTGAGTAACCTAAAGTTTAGCCAGGGTTTACCGATACCAGGTTCCCTTTTCTTATCGGGTATTAGCACGATATCAGCTGATGATGAGTGGTATTGAGGGAGCCATTATTTGCACAAACCTGGAGGATAAAGGGCTGAAGTAGGACATTTTTTTTCTCAATTCCATGCATCATGTTGCTTTAGGGTAAAATTGTCAGGGTTTGTTGAGTAATGGGCACTGTCCCTTTTCTTCTGGTATGACATCTGCCGCAAGTCAAGGACAGGGTCTTCTAATGAAATTATTTGATGGAAACTGACATTGGTCATGCAGTTATTTGCATAAAGCCCAGAGGATCAAGGGAAAGAATTTATTTTTCTCCTCAACTTTTTTCGGGCTGATGATGTTTCTTCATTTTGAGCAGAAAAAAACAAGAGGAAAAAATATTTTGAATTAGAAATTTTTTTCAGAATTTGAACTTGCAAAAAACTCAACTCATATATTTGATCACCATGGTGAAATATTCTACCGTCCCAACTCACCATGGTGAATTTTAAAATTTCACCATGGTGAACTGCAATGTTCACCATGGTGAAAAATGAAAATCACCATGGTGAATTTAGATTTCACCATGGTAGATTAGCCATCTATTTACATAAGGGTCACAACGTGATGAATGAGCCAATGAAACGTGTCGCCGACTGTCAGAAACAATGCCATGATTACGACAAAGCTTGGCGACAACTGACACGAAAATGCGGCAGTAAGCCGGCCCAATGCTGATAATCACCTGTGGAAATGACGACGGAGAATTAACGGAATGTCGCTCTGGTTGGTGCAAACTGATTGGTCCAATCTTAAACGCAATAAGCTCAGCGAAAATATGGAGAAAACTTGGAGAGAACCAATGATGTTTTAGGTGCGAGCAGCACACGTTCTGTTTCTAAGGCTGATAAGGTCATAAAGACTCAAAATGATGTCACAACTTCTAGAATCCGGACAGAGTTGACTCGAAAGTACCTTGAACTTTGCAAGAGTCTGTCAAAACCTTGAAGGGATAGCTGCGTTTGTCATGACACAAATTATCACAATTCGGATGTCAAACTGTGAGTCAATCACTGAAGAGAAATCCTGCGACATTTAAGGGCAATTGGGCCCTATTGTCCGCGGAATATATCCCTGTTGATATGGGAGTCACCTCGCTTAACCTGTCGTATCACAAATTAAGCGTATTCAGACCAGACAATGACCTCTAATCACAGAATTCGAACTTGTTGCCCCTGAAGCAACAGATAAACAGCGAGCCCAAGTTCTGCCAAATCATCAGAAAACATACATATGTAGTGAGAGTTGTCCAAGTAAGTTTAACATCTGCATAATCAGATAAGCGATATAAACAAGGCTTGATTGGATGACACTCGAAAAGGAAGTGTCCCTTTCCAACTAAAGGGCATAGCTGTCCCCTTGTTAGGTAGGTTTTGTTAGACACTGCTTGTCTTTGGCTAACAAGTTCATGGAGATTTCAATCTACTATAAGACGTTATTCTCATGAACATACTATGGCGTCTCTGTGGCCAGTCACAGAGCCAAAAATCTTTGCACCTCTTGCATTTTATGTAAATTTACGAAGTGATGAATTACGATAATATCCATGCAGTGGAGAGAGGGTTCAACTCTAATGTCTAATTTTGTTACAATACCTTAGTTTCGCTATTTAAAAGCTTGGGAAACTTACCTGAAAGTATAAGAATAAAGATAATACATTAGTGAAGTTGTTAACTTGCTAACTTATTCACGTAAACATTTTCAACAGCCCTCAAAGTGTTAACACTTGTAGCAACAGCAGCGCTCTAAATTCTGAAAAAGATCTTCCAACGACGCCACAAGTTGTCCATAAATATTCATCTTCTGATTTTCCCAACCAACGAATTCTAATCGACCAATCACTGTCAGTGGGTACATCTATAATGACAAGTTGGCGCCGGGAGATCACGACTTCCGCATCGCCATCTCAAATCACGCTGATGAGGTCAACGGGACCGCGAGTCTGATGATGTGATTTTGCTCAGCGTCATTGACAGGAGGTATTGACGATTCAATTGTCTTGCCCAGTAAAACGACAAGCGGATTTTTGTTGTCAGTCTCCTATATTAAAGGGTTCATTGTATTTAGGAAAATAGAACTGACGATGTCTGAGGTCTGGATACCAGGTCTGCGTATATATATCAACCACCAGTACGAACAGAAGCATCTTGGCATACAAGGCTTTGAAGTTGCAACACCCTCTGGTCGTAAAGTCTCCTAATTATTATTATTATTATTATTATTAAAACAATTTATATAGCGCCTTTTGTAAAACACTTCAAGGCGCTTTACATTCAATTTAAAAAAAAAAAAAAAAAAAAAAAAAGAAGTAAAGTAATAAGTCATAAGTATTACCGAGAATGAATAAAGAATGAGCTTTTCATTCTTAGTAATAAAAGTTTTAAAAGGTGGGACTTTTGGACTTGGTGAAGCAAGATCGAAAAGATATGATTACTGATCAAGAGCGAATTGATTATGACACCAATGGGACTATAAGTGACTTATCAAAGGACATATTAAGGAGGCATTGGATTTACACTGTATTGAATTCATACAAACTTTACTCAAAACACAAATCAAAAAACTTTTTCTTGCAGATTAATTCTGAAAATGCCCGAGGTCTTTCAGACAATTCTTGAATTTCACCGTATGATTAAACTTATATAAGTTTGTGATTATCTCAAATAGAACAGGCCACAGGCAAGCAACGAACGAACTAATATAACAAAATAAGAAGAAAGAAGAAAACGATAATAACATAGCCATTGTTTTAAAATCTGAATCATTTGAAGTCGCATGCTCTCTCGTTAGATTATCCAATTTCAATATTATTTTTTGATATCGAAGACCTATCATTTCTCTTGTCAAAGTTTCTCGCATGACTATCTTTGTGTGTTGTCAAAATAATTACATACATGTTTATTTTCCTGATTTTATCCAGTTATTTTTTGCCATTTCGATTTTAAATTTTTTCAGAAATGTATCGATTTCATGAGGCGTTGAATTTGAAATTGACCTTTTTTTTCCCAAAGAACAGATACCCAGCTTTGAAATTGGCATTCGCCTCATTCTTAAGTAGTTCTAATTTCTGTAGGATTTCAAGTTGGAGACAAAATGGTGGTCCCTCAACCAAAGAACTGGCCAAATTCATACACGTACCACCGAGAGGCAAGACAAGGAACAAAACTGAACCTGATTCAGACAGAATAAGTCCAGCCTCTGTATAAGTTTAAGTCTTCTCAACCTGGAATCAAACTGATCACTTTGAGGCCTCCAGACAAAGAAATAGATCCCTAATTTGTCACCCCTCTATCCAGAGAAAACGAGATCCTTTATGAAAATGACACATCCCATCAAATTGAGAAAAACATCGAAAAAATTTGTTCAATATTTCTTTAAAGCAACCGCTACTTCAACTCTAAGAAAAGGAACCAGCATCGTTATCCTCGATAGAATACATCGTTATTAGTAGGCAATGTTACGCTATATTACCGCTTTTGATGGTAGCGTTTCTCTCCTCAGGTCAAAGTTGACTCACAATCTCCAACTCACTGATGTCGAATAAAACATAATAAGCAAAGATTGGCAATTTTGAAGTTTTTATTTGTCGGTATGAAAATTCGATATGGCACGATTGCCACTGTTTCGGTAAGAAATCTTTCTCTGATAACATAAGACATTAAAGTTTATGCCTTGAAGTCAAACTAAAAAGGGATACAAACACTCAATATTAACCCTTCAGGGCGCATATGACTTTTTATTCATCTTTTTATCCAAACCTCAAATTGTGAGATGATCTATTTCAATTTCAATCTCAAGGATGATGAACATCCAATTTTTTTCATTCGCTGACAAAAATCACATTTAAAATTCCTTTTCTACCAGTATTGCGCTGATACAACTCATTTTAAACTTCAACTATTGATCCTTTGACTACAAACAAAGAACTGATAACTCGTCCGAACATCTTACTCATGTCACCTCTGGCATTCAGGAGATAATCCCAACGAGCATCTCAAAGTTCTCCACTCATCAAACTAAACAAAGGTATAGCCTAATTAACACATCTTCTCAAAAAACTTTCAGGACAAAGTCATTAAACTGGCACCCTACTGGGATCCTATTGTAATTGGTAATTCGAGTTCTTGTGTCATCATTATTCACTTTCTAATGCGATCTCGTTGAAGATAAGATAGTGATTGTGTTTCTCAATTTAAAAGATACTCATAACTTGTAGGGTCGGGTTTCTAATCTGTGATGCACTTTTTGTGTCACTGGGTCAAGATATTGGGAGGCATTGTTATGAAGTAGGAGTACTGTATGTTATTGTAAGCAAGTCTGCCCTTGGCTAAAATCTCACCTTGGCTGTGTGTGAGGTCAGAACCACCTATGCTTGAAAGGGAATGATGGCAACTGACAAAGCACGTGAGCAAGGTGAGGGTTCCCGATTGAAGAAGCTTGGGGTGGGGTTGTACAAAGGATGTTATAAGAAAAGGGAGTTGAAGATAGAGAGGAGTAGTGAATGGAATTAAAAGGCGAGTGCACCGCAAAATTAGGAGTTGTGTTTAATATGATAAAATGTCCCTCACAACAGCATCTCCTAGAGGAATAAGGTAATGTCGGTGATCCACCCACTTCCCCACAGGCAATGTCAGACAATAAAAGGTTAAAAGTGCAAAGAAATTTAGTTGACAAGTCAGTCATTATTAGGGCAAATGCTATGGGTGTGTTTAACTCCAAAATGTTGGGTACAGTGCATATCGGTTATGTGATGAATCTCTTTATATTTCTAGTGACAGTAATGACTCCAGAAAGCACTAATACACCACACTGCCACTGCCAAGTACTTCTCTGTATCTATTACCATACCAAAAGGTTATTACTTCAAAATAAGTGTTTTGGCTTTACCAATACAACATGAGAAGCAAGGCTTGTAGTTTGGACAAGCCGTCACAATCCACTTCATGAGTTGCAAGCCAGAAGACCCAACCTATTCACGTTCCTCGAGTACAAAGCCGAGAGGATCTTCAATGTTGTGATGATGGTGTGTCTAGAGTATCAGGTCTGACTCATCAATTGAATTTAGCGCAATAGGAAAACAACTCGAGTGCAATCAACACGACGGTTAATTAAGGGTCGTCGGCCACCTGATACGGGTTATTAATTTCCATAACGCGAGGGATCTGTGACGTCACCACCAATTACAACAGTTGGATAATAAGCAATCTTTCCCTTTAACGGATGCATCGTCGTGGGAGGATGCTGCAGTGTATTCACGTCTGGTCTTGAACGAATATCATCAAGCATGAAGCATTTTTTTCCAACGCTATCAGGCCAACCTTCTTTTAGAGGATACCCATGCCAAGCAATCGTTATTTCTAAAAGATTTCCTACACCTGCATGTTAACTTCTAACTATTCCACCCTTAGCAGACCAATTATTGGTGTTTTTATAGACGGGAACTAACACTTTGAATCCGGCAAGCTTCTAGTGAAATCGACAAGCTGCATTTTCCAACCTGATGCTTCTAGCAAACCATTTATCCGATTAGAGTTTTAAACTTTGATGCCGTGAAGTTCTGACAATCTAATTACGAAAGGATTCCTTTCTTGATACAGATTCACGTTAAGTTTAACAGAAACTCCTCATACATTTTGTTCAGTGACTGTACATTATATGCAGTACACACAGGGTGAAATCATTCTATGATATTTCCATTTCAAGTTGACCTTCCTATCCTATACATCCCATACATGCAAGTATATGTCAATGTACAGTCAAGCTATCAATTTCATCATGCAGTGAAAAATTGGTCCATTTCAACTTAAATGTACTATAAAATCCTTTACATTTCCCAATACAAAACCTACATGTGAACACTTAAGGATGACCCTGACTAATTTACCCCACTCAAACAACATGTTTCAACAAATCGAACAAAATTGAGCTATTTGTCGAAATTGTTTTTCAACAAGATTTCCTTTTGATGTGTGTTAGTTTGGTTTAAGTGATTCTAAGAAGTGCGTCTTCGGAGACATGTGTTTGCTTCCCATTAAATTAACGGTGAATGCTTCAAACTGTTGCGCTTGGAATCAACATGCATGGATGCAACAGCTGGTGATTAGGTAATTAGGCAGAGTTTAATTAGTTTTAAGTGGTTCTCTGATGTTCAATTGAGAAGCATGTGTTTGAGTCCCACAAAAGCAGATTTAGTTTGAGCCCTGAAGGTTCAAAGATTGTGCCAAGGAACATGCATTAAAGCAACTCGTTTCGGTTTTTTCTTTAAATTTTTCATTTTCTTTGCATTAACTCAATGGAGAAGGAGGACCATCTGATCATCTGTCCAGTTTGTTTGCATTATCAGTTAGTCACCCCTCCAACACCAAAAGTTTATTTTGAACATCCTGCACAAGCTTATCTCAAAGCTGAAATGGCAAAAGAGTATCACAACAGCAACGAACTTTCAGAGTGAAGTCCTATACATCAATGCACAGAGTCTGACATAAAATATACAGCTCTTTGTGGTCAGCTTGACCTGGAACGCGAGTAAAGCTAATTCCACCTTGCGTGCCCGAAACACCAGTACTTATATGCACTGTTACATATAAAACAGTCATCATCATCATCATCATCATCATCATCATCATCATCGAATATGGTTGAAGGCCTTGTAGTCACAGGAATGTTGTATGAAACCAACTGAAAGTCTGTTTCAATAAAACTATCCCGGGCTACTCTACATCGAGTGTTTGAGCTATATACAGCAGATTCTGACCCAAGTTAGTGTGGAAGAATTTCGATAAGAAGCCGTCTCTGATCATGCATGACTCATCTAAAAGCAGCAAACCCCTGTTGTAAACAGAGCACATCAAACGGACAAAACATATATCCATGCTTGAGCACCGAAGTGTCATGTATACTAAGTCATGGATCATGTAATTATGCCCTCAGAGGACCAGTTTGTTTCCTATTTAGTCATAGAAGCTTCACTGAAAGAGACAACAAAAGCTTTGTCGCTTGTCATTTTCATTCATGGTCAAATCTTCAACCATGTTGTTGATTTCAGATGGTTCAGTTGCCTGGCCTGTGTCATATTTGCGTGGTCATGAATCAAGTTATTACGCCCCTGGATGGGAAATCTTCTTTTTACATCACCTGAGAGCAAGGCTATCGCAGAGGTTTCAGCAACACCAACAGCAAAAGCTTTGTAACTGGTTGATGCCATTCATGCTGATTCATTGGGGTCTGTCTTCATGTTGAAATGTCAGTTCCACAACTTGTCTTACAGGGTTTACCGTAAGTTAAAGGGTACTACAGACAGAGGCCAGGTGGCCCAAGTAACTGCATATGCAAGCTGCCGATACCTCTGATATCTCACAGTATCTCGGCACTATTCAAACCTGTGCGAGAAATACTTTTAACACTAGTCAAACCTGATGCACCTCCTTTACAGAGCAATTCATAGTCACCTCCCAGTTACTGTAAGTAACAAGGCCAAAAAGAATGGTACAGACGAGATTATCCACCCTCTCCCCCATCTCATTCAGCAAGCTATTTTCATATCGCTATCTATGGCCACTCTTCGATCGAATCCACCCGCAGAGTGGAGAAAATCAATTGTGTATAAATCAGGATTTGATCTCATTTGGCAATACAAAGCAAGGTGTGTATCGATCCTCGCACGGTAATTTTCGAAGACTTTGAAACGATCTGGCCAGACTTCAAAGGATTCTGTAGATAATCTGTCCCAACGTTACAATACTGTAGTAATCTGTGTATGACGTGTTGTTTGTATGTGAAATGTAGACAAGAATTTGGCAACTAAGGGTGGCACAGAGAGCAGTCAGTATAATGGGGTTTAAATTCAAACATGATTGGTTTTGAGCCTGTAATGAGGAAATCATTTTGCCTTTCTTTTTCAAGGTTGAGTTGATTTGGTTTTCATTACAAATCAAAGGCAATTGTTCATTCCAATGGGCTGATTTGAGGGGGCTGAGGTGGACCACTGTACCCTTTGAATACATCGATGAAGATACATGTAGGATTAGCCCCAAATATTAAGCGGGAAATCTATTATATTTTATGTCGATTGGCTTTGAATAAATGGCAAAGGAATGTTTGGGTTGAATGTTACATTATCCAAATCAAAGGTCAGGGTAGATGAAGATGTCATCCAAATACCATTGATGGCATATTGATGAGATAATCATTACGATGATATTTATGGTGACCTTTTCTTCGAGGGCCCAGTGGCGCCCGCAGCCTAGTCTCAAGTCTAAAGCTGAATTGAGCAGTGTGCAAAGTGTGAAGATGACACACAATGACAATAAACTTGACAAATAGATTCTCCTCAGACATCTTAATGAAATATCGATTAGTATTTCATATTTTGACGGAGTAATTAAAGTCTTGCACGGATCATAAAGTCTTGATCAGATATCAAAACGTTCATCTAATGGTGACATCGGTAATCGGATCGCCCGTATTATCTCATTAGGGGACATGTTTCAGTGACACAATAAGAGTTATTTAATCGGACAATGGCGTGATGATTCAAAGTCAATTAGGAGAGGGAAGGACATGCCACGGTGTCACTTACTTCCTTATGAATCAGATTTTCAATCTTGGGGGAAAAGGGCATAAAACTCTTGTGAAACCCTTAGAAATCTGTCTGGATGTTAAATGTTCTCTGATAGGCGATCAGCTTGCCTCCAATAGGATTTCATAGGCTGAATATAGATACATGTACAGTAGAACCACTCTTAGCAGACACCTCTCCATTAAGGACAACCTCTATTAAGGACAACCTCTCTATCAAGGACACTAGTTTTGGTCCCAAATTGGTTGTTTCCATTCAACTTGACCTCTCTAATCAGGACACCTCTCTATTAAGGACAGCACTAGTCAGTCCCGAGGGTGTCTTTAAGAGAGATTTTCTACTGTATACATAGGAAATCTTCTGGGGATAATAGTTATCGAATTGACAATTGACAAATGATAATTGCTCTAATTGCAGAGGGTTAATAGCCGTGTGAGGCCGCAGGGAATGGTTAAGTATAATTACATTAATTTAGGTTGATAACGGTTCAAAATGATAAGAGTATAAATTTCACTCCTACGAGATATGGATTTTCTCGATCGTCACAATCGATGATAACATTTTAAGTCCAGCACTAGAGAATTTAGAGTACAATTGACCTATTGTGTTGTCGCTTATGTATTTGTACACAGAATGTACTGGAATATCAGCAATACTTGAGATGAAATGGAAATAATTCCAGATGAATGTTACATGATCCTGACTTGATGAGATCGACTTATTGGAGAAAATATTGACGGTCATATGTCCGTTTACTCTATCTCATCGCTAAAGGGCGTGGCGGCGATAGAAATACTGTGAGGTATATTGCACAGGTCAATTTACAAATATAGATGGTGTTACTTTTGTTTATGATCCATAAAAGCTTCCTGTTGGTGTGCTTTGAAACTGATGCATGCCTGCAACAAGAATCACTCATCACTGCGACCTACAATTGTTTTCAATCCCACGGTGTCAAGTTTTACTTGCAGACAACTGATTTTCTTGACACTCATTACTGCAATAATCAACGCACGTCGCAGCAATGAAAATCTCATTGATGCAATGTGTTACTTTTTTGGATGTACACAATGACACTCTTCATCACTTCTGCAGAAAACCCTGTGATTACCAGTTTTACTCGAAGACTCGAGACCTTCTTGTCACACATTGCACCGATTATGATCACAAGTTACAGTGACAATACTGCTTGTTTGCTGATCACTTCAAACCGCTCATAAATGAACAAAAGCCATCAAAAAAACAATATATCATAGCTATCTGCCCAAGGTGACAAACGGATCTCCACGTTTCAAATCGGGGATCAATTTCAAACGCACAACTGGCGTCCCTTGCAGGTGACATGTCCTTTGTCGTTAAATCCAACATCTGAGATGATTCAGATTCGATAAAAGTAAGTGTGAATTATCGTTAAAAACCAGCGAGAGGTTGTGGAAAGATCAACAAACCTTCGCACGCAGTGAATCATGGCATCTGATTCAAATGAAATCGACCCACATCTTCCGTTTTTGTTTCAAAACGGATATTGATTTATGGTATTTTCTTGCGATCGGGGAACAACGTGACAACGTCCTTGAGATCGGTGTAACCATGCTTTGTACAAATTGTAGACACAATCAGACAGTAAAGTGCTGCAACATTATCTTTGACATTGGGGTGTTCAGACCTTCCATTTGTACTTTATGAATCATACCAAAGGGATTTTCACATTTAGTTGCTCTTGAAAATGATGTGCTTAGTTTGTCCATTTCATTGAGTCGCCTTTCCGACAGGCAGGAAAAACTAGATGTTAAAGACTAAGAAAAGACAAAAACAGAATGTTGATTCTCTATTCTGACTCGGTCAAGAAGGGTTAACATAATCAGGGATCTACCACAACCCTCCGGTACTACAATCAAAGACAACGATGCCACCCCCATCCACCTGTTATCCATGACAACCCGTAATTGGGCAAATTTGTTAATTCTTGCATAAAACTTGCAAAAATCAATGAAATTTACCAGCCATAAAAATCGATGTGAAATTCCTATGGATGTTCACGTTCAGGGAGACCTCAGGGTGTAGGAACAGTGGATCGATGCACCATGTCTCCCTTGTTTTCTCGTTCATTAAGCCAACTGTTGGGTTTCCGATGAAATCTCAAGGACAACTTCTCATTGAACATGTTGAAGGTTTTCTTTTTATTATTATTATTATTAAAAACATTTTTATGGCGCTTAACGTTGTTAAAACTTCTAAGCGCTTTACAATTTATAATAAGACAATAAAACATTAATACATGATAGAATAAAAGTCATTACTCATTTAAAAAAAAAAAAAAAAAAAAAGGATTCAAAAAAGAATTTCTTAAAAATATGAGTTTTTAGTGCAGTTTTAAAACGACCCAGGGTACTCTGGTCACGAACACTATTTGGCAGCTCATTCCATAGCTTTGGTCCCGCCACTGCGAATGCAGAGGAGCCTATCACCCGGTTTTATACACTGCTGGTAGTATTTGTCCTCTACACTGCAATCAAGTTTCAACTTTTGCCCTGTTGCTTCAACACATTGCGTCCTTTGAAATGTTGACCTGGTGACCACACTGGATTAATTTCATTTGGCCTCATAAACCCATGTGCGATAATGAGGTTTATATGAAATCATTAATGGCCGCCTGTCACCGTGTGAAATGTTGATTGATCTCATTGATAGACATGTCATCTGTCGTTGTCCAGCATGTCACAGCTATATTAGCTATTTACATGTGTGATATGTGGCTTAGTGACGAAGCTGAAATCCATCTGCATAAAAGTTATTTATACATTGGTCCTTTTTATCATCTTGCAGCATGCGGCATTGGGTGTTTTGGCTGGCACAGAGTACTTATCAGAAGTAACAGCTGTATAGTAAAGTTTACTTGTGTGATACGTGGCTTAGTAACCTGCGCTGTGTACACAGCTTACACGGCATAGGAGTGCAGGTTGTACAGAGCTTACGCGAAGCAAAACGTATGTTAATTGTGACTGCGACTGTCTTAAGGTTGTGAAGAGCACGTTATTAACTTCAAAATATATTAGCACGCATCCATCCTCAAAAGTAAGGATCATCAATTTTTCAGGCAAATTGAATTGAAGTAACAATCAAATGTTTAACTAGCCAAGAAATGCATTCATCTTATAGGCATGGGTGACTCAGACTCAAGAGCTTTTCCCCTTCAACCGTCCCTTGAGACTGTCACAACGACTCGATGCTGCCCTCCCCTGCCTGGCCCTTCAATATAATGATACAACTAACCACTTCTGATAAAACAAGAGGAAGATATCTTCACAGGTTCATTAATTTGAACTTGTGCATCAACCCTGAATATCCTCAGGGCTGCAATTTCTTGCTCAAACCCTCCTGCGAACATGTCCTAATGAATTTTGTGCCAATTCAACACGTCTTAATTGCGTTCATGCAACTGGTGAAAAGGTGTGCCTCAAAAGCACTGAGATTTTAATGACGGTCATCGCCTGAGGTTAAAGTGAGAAAATCATCTGTCAAAAAGACGACTTTCAATATTTGAGGAAGTCAAACTCATCATCTCAGTCGGATGTCTTCAAATCATAGTCTTGTTTTGTTGTAAGATTGTTGTGAAAGTTGTTGCAGAGTTCCACCAAAGGTACACCTCAAATCACTCATGCCAGAGGTGTGAATGCAAAGAACAACACCTAATGAAATTCAAATGCAACGTTATCAAATATGATAACTTTAATGTCTTGATATCGGTGTATTCAAAACATCCATAATAGCAACGATTATCTGCCAATGCTATTCTGAAGGGTAAACTCTAAAAGAAAGTTTCAATGGCTCATCCCCGAGGAAACTTTCAGGGACAACACAGAATGAGATTGCAGTCTCTTCGTGAAACGTGAAGTTTTGATTGATGTTTGCGCAACTGCATGGTAGCAAGGTGCGGTGTTGAATTTAAACGCACTCCAGGTCAAACTGGGAATAACCACCAGATTTCTCTGCAGAATATGTCTGATAATGATGCCATCACTATGAGGGCGTATAGTCATCTGAATCCAGTCTCTCAATAGCATCTCAATCTTACCGTATCATACTCGAGCCCAGCCTCTCCACACTATCTATCTGACAATATCAACAACCATCCTACTCATGTGGTTTACCCCGAGGATCCTACTTAACTTCTGTGTGCATAGAGCGCAAGTACCTCTCATTGGATGGTATCATTATCAGGCAGATGTCCCCGAGAAGTGGCGAGACAACCCAATGACAAATACTGCCGAAAAAATCTCACAACAGGTGGTTTATGTAAATCTTGCTGGAGTCGTTTGCGTTTGACACTGATTGTGCAACTGGTAACATGGTTCTGACCAGAAGAAATGGTGCTAGATTAGGCCACATTTGGTAACAAACTTATATTTTGATAAAGGAATGGCGCAAAGGGAGTTAAAAGCCAATGAGCTCCAACCACTGCGGGCCCTGTATCAGTAATCGATAAAACTATCACCGACGTACCAGCACAGGAGCGTGTTTTATCGCACCTCACAAACAGGACAGCCCAATCCTCGTAAATTATTAATCTGACTATCATAGAAATGAATACAGTGAATTATCGGCCGGAAAAATCATATGACATCATTACAAGTGTGGTGGATGTATATCGGTATTCAAAAGGCGATTTGCAGTTGTGTTTGCGGGCACAAGGGACCTAATTACGAGGTGCCAGAATGGCGTATTAATCTACTCAATGAGAAACGGCACACAATGGTCGGTCGTCATTTAGTGGCGATCAGGGAGAGATCACGATATGTCACATGTTTGACTAGTTATGTGCGGGAGGTTTTCATAGGTTGGCTGGGATAGCTAACGCGTCAGTATTGCAGACGATGATGACAGACACATGGTCTTTAGCACTGTTTCGTCACAGGTCCTGGACACGGAATTTTTTTTCCAGAACCTTTCGTACAACACAGTGTACATCGATAAAACTTTCAACCAATCAGATAGAAGGAAACTTGTGACGTAAATTTTCGTCAGAATCATAATGGCGGCCGATCCGAACTTAGAACCACAACAATATCGTCAACAAAACCACAATATTCCAGGATCAAATATTCTTAAGGTATGTTTTACAATTGTCAAATGATCTACCATTCACCCCCGATCAATTAGTGTTCATTGGATGACGCTTGTAGGGATTTATCGATGTACACTGTGTTGTACGAAAGGTTCTGGAAAAAAAATTCCGCGTCCTGGACACAAGGTTTGCTGGGTTTCGCTGCAAGTGGTGACATCTGGTGTTATCAAAAGCTAACATAATCTTGCTAACCTATGGCAAGGCTTGAAAATGCCTTATAGTCCCCCTTTAACATTTGTTAAAGGAGTAAAATTAATGACCTTCTGAAGTTACAAAACAGTTCTAATTTCACTCTTAAGTTGATATCTTGAATCGTACTTGAATTATAGTACTTAAGTGGATCACTTAAAGGATTAAATGGAACAAGATGATGTTAATCCCGAACTTCAAAACCCTTTCTCGTTCATTTATACATAATTCACATACGGTAGTCTATTCCCTGAGCGAACGATGCTAAGAAGATTCGGTTTCTTAAATAGTTGTCAGTAAAAAATCTGAAAGTTAAATCTTGGCATTCAAATTTCGCTTTAAGTACGCTGGCTCGATTTTCACGAAATTTACAACACAAATAAGATCAAGAGTGAAGACGTGTATATCGTCTCAGTATTGAGAATTAACCCTTTTTGAATTGCTTTACATATGAGAAGCTGTGGCGTAAAGTGCAGACGTGAAAATTTGTGTTTTTGAAAATCCGTGTCGCAGTGTTGGTTGCGATGCCACGTCATTCCAAACTGCTGACTGTGTCAGTTTCAACCACTTCACGCATTCCTTGAGAAAGCAAAACGAGAAAAAATTCATCAAACGCCAAATTCAAACCCATCCTGATCGGGAAGCTTTCTCAGTGCAGATTTGTACATGGGCGTGTGTGAAATGTATTGTTGGTTCAAGCTTTCTTGGCGTGGAATGAGTGTTGTTTGGAGTGACTGCATTGCGTTGTTGAGTGTGCTTCAAGATTAAGATTCTGAGCTTCTCAAGTGCTGTCTTTGACATGTCTCCGTTAGCATAGCGTCAATTTCGCACTTTAACCATTTAAGTTTTTTACGCAAAGTTGAAAGATTCAAAGATCGTCAATCTATTTTCTTGAAATGACAAATCTTACAGAAAATACTGATGGGATATGATATTTGAGCAGATTTTTGATAAGTATCTAAGTTTGGCCGGAAAATCAGATAGGGGTTCATGTCAATATGTTCCTTGTCGCTCTTTGCACCGTTTTTGTAAGGAAAGTTGTCACAACAATGAAGTTGTAGAATAGAGCATCCTGCAGGGACTTTCCAAGCCACTAACGTCAAGCAGAAGTGTCCATCCTTGAATAGCATCACTGACAACCTGCAAACCTTCTCGTCTCAAACCCTGAGACATACTCCAAATAGCAATAGGAATGAAAACACCACCCAGTCCAATGCCCCGTAACAAATCACACCCCATTCTGACAACCCATGATCAATTGCACTATTTATCGACACTCTGCCATTTGGCGACGCGTTATTTCCCTCCAATTGATTTTACTGCCTTCCAGTAAAGTCTCGTCTATATAGCAAAATGGTGGTAATTTGTCCGTTGCGTGACGGGCCCAATTTCCTCGCATCCAGGGAGGAAGGTATAAGAATCTACAGGTTATATAGCAACACAAAATGGCCACTAATGGCGTCATTTATGGTCCACTGAATCGGCAGTTTATTTGGGACAAATTGCTGGTAATTTGTATCACGATATCTCGACTTAAATGAATACGGGCATGATAAATGATGTGATTTCGGTCTCATTTTTGCACATTTCAAGGTTGTGGCTGCTCATCTGCTAACCTCCTTCTCTCCATTTGTAGTCGTTCGCTATCACGAGTCTTTTTGTGTGCCACTACGTTTGTGCACCGATTAGGTTTAACAGACTGGTGATCAGTGCCATTGGTGAGTTGCTGCAGCTGACCCAGTTCCCTTCATGCCAATAAGAGTACATCATCAGTCATCATATTCCTAGCACCAGATATAACAGGATGGAATAAGGCTTACAATAGCAAAGCTCATCCCACTCATAATTAGTCGAGCATTAGCTGTTGCTTTGTCCCGTTTAACCATTTGTGACACCTGATACAAAACGCAGCGTGCGGAAAATTAATGATGGACCGTGGCGGACTAATTAGGAGTTCTGCCGATAATGGCAGGTGTATTGGCATTCCATAGGGTTGATTTTGGGGTGCGTGCCCCTGCGTGAGTAGGTTGGTTGACTTTCAGGGGCATGCTGCCTTTTTTACGCATTGAACTATGGCGGTGTCTGTCAAAGAAGGAATAGCTTGATATGTACTTGACCTCTCGCAGAGCGGACGCTGAATAACGAGAAGAACTGAGGGATGATGCGAGGGGAATTTAGCCCAGCAGACCTCCATGCAACTATGAAATGATAGCATAGGGCCTACAATCGTCTCCAATATGCAAGAAAAATCTATACCAGCCTCCCACAAGTCCTATTCAAATAACGTTGAATGGTTTTTGCTTCTTTTATCTCGAGCATGAACAGAGCCTTTATTTTCCGTAACAGTTTATCGGGAATATCAGCATGTGGTACGTTAAATGTAACACATTTTCACACAAAACTTCACATGTAAGGTAAATATTGATGGTGCCCACTACGAGTATTGAACCATTCTACAATATATCGATACTGTTTACTCTTTTCAGATATTTCTAAAGCATTTTTTAGAAAAGTTTATAGCTATAAGGGATTGCTCTGGCATGATAGCTTTTTGAATTGTACATGATTTATTGGGTGTTTTTCTTATATGCTGTGCATGGCAAACAATTCTTAATTTGATTCGATTTTGTATAGATTTTGAGTTCAATAACTTGATTGTCTTCAGGTAACGACCTATTATAACATTTTTAAATTGAATTTGTATTCGAAGTTTGAGTCATGATCCTGGCATTTAATGAAATGGTCCAGGGACCATGTGCTCACATCAGGTTATGTTAATCCATGTCCTTTACAGTGCCAGTGGATATGGGAGAACAGTTTAGGTAATTGATGTCAATTTTGCGATCTTAGAGTATTCCAATATGGCACAATATCAATGGGGTTTTTTTTCTGCTCAAAATGAACCAATATCATCAGTCCCAAAACTTTTTTGACTTTGAAAATTTTTCAAAATTTTGAACTGACTAAAAGTTGAAAAAATTTCTAAGTCCAAATTTTTTTTTCACTGGTTTTTTTTTCTGCTCAAAATGAACCAATATCATCAGTCCCAAAACTTTTTGACTTTGAAAATTTTTCAAAATTTTGAACTGACTAAAAGTTGAAAAAATTTCGAAATCCAAATTTTTTTTCACTGGTTTTTTTTTTTCTGCTCAAAATGAACCAACATCATCAGTCTCAAAACTTTTATGAAAAAAGTTCAACTCTGAAAGATCAAAAAAATTTACGTCCAAATATTTTTCTGTTCTACAGTATAGCATGATTCCCATATACAAGCTGTCAAAACGATTGGAGATGATCCCATGAATGACATCAATATTATCCAAATATAAATTACCTATCAAACTACAGATGCTGCATATCTATCATAATACCCAAGTGGGCTTAATCAGTCGAAAGTGGCATCAGCAACAGGCGCAATACTCTCGGATCCAATTCTGCGGAGACACCGCTCTCTGATCCCGTACTCAAGGGACACAGACTTACCGCTACATCAAACAGCATATAGTGACAAATTCATACTGAAAAAATCACCAACCAAAGTGAAAAAATCTTTGCGGCTTTTTATCAAAAAGTTATATGAAATTCCCAGTTTTGTTATTTACTTATCATCAAAAGTTAATCCTGCCAAATTGGACCCATTAACTTTTTTGACAGTGTTGATTGGAATCTATCCCGTTTTGGTAAATTTCCAAAAATTTTCGAAAAAAATCAACCAATTACACGTAATTAAGCATAAATACCTTAAATCTTCTCCCCAGACATTTTAGATTATTACTTCAAATGCGACTTTATTTGTATTGATACAAAAAATCACATCTATTCCGATAAGTTGCTGAATACCGTTTTGTCATAAAAAGACGACCAACATTCAATGACTGAATAGTAATTTCTTATATTGACAAATTAATACTCACTAAAAGTATCAGGATATGTTTCACAAACTGTGATCGGAAAAAAGATTGTGACGGTACATCTATAATAATTTGTAATCACTTTGTGACGCTTTGTTGACAACTTGAGTCCCGTGAAATCGCCCAATTAGTCAAAAGATGATAACGAGGAGGAGATGGGAAAATGGTGGTTGATTATGAGACACAGCGTCCACAAGAGTAGCTCAATAATTACGAGATGGTAATTTACAGTTAATTACGCATTACTTTGTTAGCTAATAGCTTAACTTTATAGCTGCTAACTTTTTCTGTTTCATCTTCATATTGGATATTACAACTGTTGCTTTGCCCCTAGCTATAGCTTTTAGCAACATCGTTATACATGTTGTTGTTAAGGAATTGATACTGAAAACCAGGAATTGGTTGTCTCACCAAACGCCCTTGAACATGTGAACCAAACAAACCTGGGGCCAATCCCAGAAGTTTTGAGCAAAATGACGGTTCCTCCTGAAAACTGTTTGGTGAGACCCCATCTCGACAGCATTGCCCTACGATCTTTCCTTCAAAACATACCCAACAAGTGTCCGATACATTTTTCCTCTGCATTTATTGACGAATTGGAAAACGAACACTCAGCCCGCACACCTTCATCAGTCAATATTACTACAATGAACAGTTGTTAGGCTGAAAGTCGCTGGGGACGTTTTTCCATCAGTCACTTATTGGACACGCAGAGCATGGCTAGAAAAAACCAATTAGGGCCGGAGAATTTTAACTCAGGTTGCAGAGGCAACCTCAATCTTACTAGCCCAAGGCATGTTTGTATACAATCTGCTTCGGTACAGGATTTTGGCCAACAGTGGTAAACTCTGGGGGACTAGGAGCGGACAAAACTGAGCAGCTCAGTGACCTTAAAAGACCGAAATTCGCATCTTATCTTCTGTTAAGGGTAGACCATAGGTGCCAACATTTTGGCTAGAACTAGAAATCCTGAAGCAATTAGACCAAAAGAAAGAGGATATGCCAGTATTGCACCTTCCTGCCCCTCTGACGCAGCATCAGCATCTCTGGTACTCTCTCCAAGTAGCTCGTCATAAAGTCGCGATCAGGTGTCGAAAATATTTGAAAGATCTCAATTAGCATCTCAGGAAGAAAGTGTATTATCACACAATGGATGTTTAAGCCGGTAATCGAGTCAGGTGCCGAATTACAAGTGACAGAGCACTGTGACATCAACTTGTAATTTTCGCTTCAACATCTTCCCGATAATTGCAGGAAAAATCCAATACAGACAAGCAGTGCCAGTGGATTCTTAGACGAAGTTTCTGTGATGTCTTTTTCTCAAGATTTAAGTTACATACACGGAAGATAAACTGATTTTTATTCATTTGTTTCTTTCCAAAGGAAAGTGCTTCCATGTGTAATGCTTTAGAATTGAGATCTTCAGCCCAGGATGTAATGCCTTACAGTATGTTTTTCAAGGTATTTCATTTGAAGGCTGACTTGACTGTACTTAATCAGGTTCGGAGTAGATTTATGTAAGGCAGGAGCATGATGTAAAATGAAGGCAAGACCGTATCCGGCCGCATGTGAGCACTAAAGCAGTGTTAGAACCCCCACTACCTCATGATCACGTCATCTGACACATTCAGCGACAATGACGCTTCTTTCCAAGACGCCCGTATCGTCTTGCATCTTCTGTCTGTCTGCCATTACATCGAGAAGCTGTCCGTCGCCGAGCCAATTGTAGCATTCCCAATGGTTACCCTATACCCTCGATATGGCGCATATCGCAGCTTTTGCTATTGTATTTTGATACAAAGTTGACTCATAACAATATTTCGTCATAAACGACAGATCCTCGGGTTGGTGCCAAACTGTATCAGACTTCACTCTCAAAGGGAGTTGTCTTCTTCGGAATGATAACTTCTTACCAAGAGGGTATGTTCCAATTTTGAAAAAGTTACGACTTCTTTGGAAAAGGCAAAGTCTTTTAAGCAGATGAGTCGATGACGAACATCCCAAATGTAGTGATGTCATGCTGTCACATGTGTCAGGAGTTTTTCACATTGTTCATACTTGGTGCCGTATGTCAGACTTGATATCTTCAACACTACCAAAACGTATTGTGTTCGACTCAGACAGGATTAGCACAACCGAAGACAATGGCCTCAATTTCTTCTGCGTCTGCAGAAATCAGAGTTATCAGTGGGAATACTATCCTTCACAGAAACCACCTGAATCCTTTGTCACCTGAGAAATGATGTCTTTTTTCATAATAATCTTCTTCGAGTTGTCTAAATGAGAGATACTGTAGGCTGCAATGCGGTTTGTTTTTTCTGTGTTGTCTTTGGGCTATTTGTCATTAAGCATTGACTAAACAATTTTGGCTTGACAATTTTCCAAGTAATGTTCCCATGCCCCTTTTTTTTCTCCACCTATAATCTACCAAGGACTCAGCAGTACAGATAACAGATACACCCTACCCTGAGTCATGTGTAAAAAAACACAAGATTATCAATAATTCCATTGGCACAAATCCCTAAATCTTCATTTCAACAAAGAAATTCTATTATAGGCTCAAATGTAATAATAATTTTTACACCGAAAGTAAAAAAGATGCCAATTAGAGTGTAAGAATTCAAGCTTGATATATTGTTGCTATCACTTACTGTCCCCCTGGGCTCTCCTTGGCAGTCTGAGCCGTCACTGTCGATCACTCTCACTTTTTACCCGTCTTTTTGTAAGACAAAACTTTTTGTCACTTACGGCATTTGTCAGTTAATCCTCATTAAGCTTCTTATTGCTAATTAGTACCTTTCGTCACAGTTCCCACAGAATTTATTTCTCATTTGTCATCTCATTTCTGTCATACTAACAGGAAACTACATGTACTTAGTTTTTCTAAAACTTTGAATTAGAAAGTCCAGAAGTTGGCCATGGGCAGCTCAGCATATTGTCATTCTGTTTCTGTGTATGACCATTTGGATCACCCGGGCAGATTACTCATCAAATACAACACTTACAACTTATCTCGAAGCTTTATTGGATACCAAAGCCAAATGCTACTTTCCCTTTCAGAAGGAGTTGAAAAGGTCCGACAAATCTACAGTCATATTTTCCCAAGAAAAACAATTGTCTAGATTCTTACGCCTACAAAATATAACATTTACAACTTCTGTAGAATTTCTGTCTAACACCCAAGGCAAGACAAGTCTCTCAAATATAACATTTACAACTTCTTTGGAAGTTCTGTGTAACACCAAGGCAAGACAAGCTCCTCATCCCCCAAGAGTTGAAAATGACAGACACATCTGCAGTCATGTTTACCCAAGAAATCTGTCTGGCGTACCAAGTCTATATGTATGAGCAGTGTACTCTCAGCTCAAAGTGCAAGAATCCTTTTGATTTGGGTCTACCTCTCATCCAGCTTCCTTTAGGTTCAACTGAGACAACAGTGGAGACAATCAGTTATCAAGCCAATAGATCAATTTCCTCAATTAAATGACTGAGATGTACTCTTGATGAGGCAGTCTCGATCCTTTAGTTCAATCGAAACAACCCATCAATAAACAAAGCCGGAATGGTCAGCCAATACACCAAATGCCTCAATTAAACAACTGAAATGCTTTCTTGTAAGCCAGTCTCGTTCATTGAGTTCAATGGAAGAAGACCCCGTCAAGAACCAAGGGCAAAATGGTCACCCGAGTTAATCACGAACTACGCCCAGTCACCACCGCCAAAGCAGAACTTGTACCCCATATTTGTCTTGACGTATACCATCCTTTGATACCTGTCTTCTATTTGCCAATCAATCGAACAGAGTCACCCAATTTCCTCCCGAATATGATACCATCCTGTTATCTTGTTTGAACCGAGTTTCCTATTAGAAGGCTGCAGAGAAGATTTCTAATCTCTCTTTGCTTACTGATTCAACATCTAGAAAGACATGGCTGATTTGAAGGTGAAATACACCCATTGTTTTGTGACCCTCTCAAATATGATAATACTATAATGTGTTATCTTATTTGTACCCAGTTTCCTTTGAAGATGGCAGTGTTTATCGAGAAAGTCATTCTTCTTCCTTGTGGTTTGCCACGCACTGCCGAATCTAACACAGTTTGGGACCGACATGACAGAGAACAATTCCACTCATCTTGCTTCTCCCCTCAATTACCATTGTTAATTTCGTTACAGCGTTTTGCTAATCACCCAATGGGTTGTCGGGAGAGCCAGCCTGTGACACTAATCTTAGCATTGCGCTAGGAGTTAATCTAATTGCTCTTTTGTCGCTGCATCTGGTGTCATCAGCGGGAACGGGCTCAAGAATTCGTCGGAATTAATCGCAGAGACTGCAGAAATGAATAACATGCAGTGGTAGAATTGACTGTGACTTAGCTACAAAGATTTCCCATTCATGGAGGATGCAGTACTAGTAAAGTACATGTGTCTCATTTGTGTCATCTCCAACCCAAGCACAGTGGAATGTCTCTGTAAAGTAGTTTCCGTACTAGAGTTTTCTTGTCTCTGTAACTCTGTAGAGCGAGGGAATGAGTTGTTGGCCCATAGCCACCCAGTAGATGCAGAGGGTCTGCCTTCTTGAAGTCTCATGACCAACCCTTGGATCCAACTTTGGTCTGGACCCCAGCCCAAGATCTGTCTGGCATGTTTGGACCTTCCAGGAGCCGGGGCTCCCGCCAGCGCAGCCCTTAGGGTCACAGGGACACACAAGCAACTGGGCCCCGATCTCCACAGAGCCAATCCCAGGTATCAAGGAGATGTGCATGCAATGTCACACCTGAGCTTGACCTGTGAAGGACAAAGTTGTTGCACGACCAGGCATAAAACCCAAGGCCAACCCTCTGGAACCTTCACCACACATGTTATCTGGCAGTTTTAAACTCATCATCACTCAAACATTAAAAGCAACCACAGAGAGACTGTCAAAAATCCTTTCATGACCTCTGCAGTGAGCAAGTAACAAATGAGCATTACTCATCCCACAACTTTACATCACGCAGACCATTTAAAAGATTCGTCAGAAAACATATCCATTTCTTTCGTCAAAGGGTCCAACTTTGCAACCTGAGGACCACATCAGGCAACATTTGATGCAAGTCTGTGGATACAATACCCCAAAAGTAAACCTAAAAGCACAAAGTAACAACATGCAACATCAAAACTATTAGTTTTTGGGATTATGCATCATTAAAGCATTTCTGAGTGGCTTCACATTTCACTTCATCAAAGGGGCAACCCTTCTGCAACCAGAGCCACTGCGGACTTCTTTTGTCTGGCGGATTCCACAGGCAAAACGAGGCTGTTGCTCATCCCGAAACAGCAAAAGTACTTTCATGCCAGCATTGCCAAGAATGTGCATTACTTGACAGTTGATAGAACTTAAAAGGGCAGCAAAAACACCAAGCGGCTCAGCGTGAGTGCTGTGCATAAAAAGGTGATCGGATCTGTTGAATGACATGAGATGAGATATGAGTTATCACATAAGATGGCTAATCTGGTATACAATACTCATGTTGGATTACTCATGCACCCACAGGTGAAAAAAAATTGTGACTTTTAGTGTTGGCTTCGAATCGTTATGACTTCACAGTGGTCTTTACTTTTATCAGCTGGCATGACAAGAGTTTCGAACTTTTCCGCCAAAGTCAGTGTCACTGTGCCTATAATGTCCAGTACTCAAAACTAGATTGATATTCATCACTCACATATAACACGTGCACCCATACGTAAACAATTGGAAGATAACTTTCAGTATTGGCTTTAAAAGGCTGGTTCAACACTGATAGGGGTTCTACCAGGCAGAGTGAAGAAAGAATTGAAACTTCTTCACAAAGTTTTGAAACCGACGTTTGACTTGTTCATTCTCGACATGAGTCAAAAGAACTTCTGAAACATTATGCAACAAGCACCAAAAAAACTTAAATCACATTGAAAACATAAGAACTTTGAACTCAGAGGTTGATGCACCTGTAGACATGGTGAGTCATTTCGCCTTGCCTCTGGAACGGCAAAATCTGTCATCCTCTCATTTCAAAGACACCCTAAACAGTATACTATTGTTGCTGTCATGAGCTGAAAAATGAAATGTTGTGGGACAAATATGTTGACAAGGCATTGTTCTTAACCCTTTCCACCCATGAGCTACGCCGTGAGCTTAGATCACATGTGGGTTGTAAGTCGGAATGTCAGTATCAGAGTCAAAGGCCTTATAACTAACGAGAAACTTCACAACAGAGAACGATGAGCCAAGTCACCTGTGGGGAGGGTGACTCACTTGGAACTGCCTCGAAAAACCTCTGATCCTGCCACCTCAAGTTTCAAAGATGCTATCAGTGTTCTGTCAATACGAGTGAGCCAATGACAATATTGTCTCCATATCCAGATGGGTACAGACAACTTGTAGTTTTTCTGGGATTTCATGAAACCTCAAATTAAGCGGCATCATGATTTCAAGGGCGAATATGCAGGCATGGCTTTACAAGGGCGCGATTACGAGTCGGAAATACGATTTCCTCAATCAACTTCAAAAACTTAACTTCTAAGATATGTTCCTTTGGCTTAGCTGATCAGCAAGTTTTTCTGAGGGCTTTATGATATGCTTGAGCAGAATTCCTTAGAAGTGTAAACTTTTTGAAAACCTTGATGAAGTTTTACCCATTGTCTCCCTGCAAAAGTCTGTCAAACGTCAAAGTTTTGATCTGTTGAAAAATGTATAAAGGCAAATTTTTCTTCGATGCTATTTTCTTACAAGCCATTTATCCATCTAAGGGGATAAACAATACCCTTGTAGCAGAGGTGAGTTCTTGCATGTTGGATGTGGAAAAGCATTATAACTTGTAGATTCTTCAAAAAATTCCATTGAAAAATACATGAGGAAATCGTTTTCCATCTAAGGGTGAAACAATATGCTCGTCGGAACCCCTTATTTTGTAAAGCATAAGCCTTTTTTGGCATCCCTTGTTGACATAATACCTCATAGGTTTTCTATGTAACCTGAGGAAGCTAAAGTAGCAATGCTATAGTCTTTGACTTTTATCCCAAACTATTAGTCATCGGCCACAGGTGACGACGCCATTTGAAGAATGCGCATTCCGCACCCGGCAACAACAGCAACAACGAGATCCCTATTGTTGACAGCGAAACAACCGCAACAGACACACGGACAGTAAAACGTCTTTGAAATTTGAGGAGGCAGGATTTCATCTTTTACAAGGACAGCGTGCTGAATGAGTCATTCTTCCACAAGTTATATTCTACATAGCTCAAAGTGAAGTTTTTCCAAGGTGTACCTTTTTTGCACTTGTCGCAAAACGCCTATAACTGCTGATAAAAAAACCTCCATTAGCTTTCGTCATATTCTCACCGATACCCCAAATTACGTATCTCACAAAGTACCCGGGATTATGAAATAACCTCTATCATATTCATATACTAGTATATCATGATCAGTTACATATCCTATTATGTTATCTATGAGTTATCTATGATAACGACACAACGACGTTATCGAATTGTTCCGATCTTGTGCGGAGATCGCCGCTCAGCTCCGTAGAGATTTTGTTGTCGGAGGTAAAAGCTTAGCTCATCACTTGCGTAAGCCAGAGAATCTGCGAGTAGAGATTGTGTGCTGCGATATCATAAAGTCCTTCATCAAAAGTTAGGTTATTTTGTTTTATTATCCAACTCTTGACAACTGGATTGGTGGTTGATTTATTATTGCTGCATTTCCACGGAAAACGCTTCCAGAACAATATCGATTAACTTTTTCTAACAAGCTGATTTACTGATTGTCTGTTTCATAGAAGGCTGTAGTGTCCCCTTTTTATGAAGATTTAGGGCCGAATTCATAAAGGGCGTTTAAGGGTTAGACGTGGGTAACTTCTCTCTAATCAGTTTCAGGGCCTATTGATATTCTGTGAAGATTTACATGACGGACCTGAACCTGTCTATTCAGTAGTTAAACGCTGTTTTGAGCTAAACGCCCTCTATGAATTTGGCCCTTAATGTTTTCAACCTGATGCTTGCCACACACCATCCAGCCTTTCTCATCATACTGTTTCAGGTTTTACACACGGGACATTGTTTGTCACTAGGGGTAGATCAATGTTTGTAAAATAACAACTAAATGAGAGCTCGAATTAGTAAACATTACAAATTAGTCAAAAACTGATCAGATTTCTAAGAAATCTACTCGATTCAGAAGTGACTTTGAGCTCTGACAACAATGCCTTAATAGACAATACTAACCCTGAGGTCGGTGCAAAAGTTTAAAAGTATCGCAATATCAGTTACGTGAGCTTCTATGACACATCAGAGATGTCACGAAATTAACGAAAAACTGGAATTTCATGTACAATACTTTGGTGCTAGCAGTCATGATTTTGGCAAATGTGGCATGAACTAGACACTGTCAAGTCAACCTTGAAACAGGAGAAGTTATAGTACACATATTTGTAGTAAGTAGCTCTCGAATTTGATGTGAACAAGATTAGATGAAAAACGTATGTCTCATTCAAGGGATGCCCAAGGCTGTTAACTGACACTGGCATACGAGAGTGACTTTCTGGGATGGAGGTTCAATTTGCGGTATCATGCCCGTGTAAAACAAGATGTCCCAGGAATTCAGTTGCAGCACACTTCACACAAACTGCATTCAAGACCTCACTGGAGACTACAGGCTTTGCAGTGATGTCGGCATCCATTTTGACATCAATCTGCGCTTAATCCTGCTGACTTGGCCTACCCAGCACTGTGACATATTACTTACGACCACAACTGTCCGCCATGCAGATTAGTACGGCCAGTGCTGTCACCCAACAACACCCTCATCAAATAAACATGAGCTGCCCTCACCAAGTGTCACTGATCAGATCTTTAGGGTGTCATCTTTTACATATGCATCCATTATTCATACCGTCTAGAATTACGTCTTGCTATAACTGACCACAGAGGCAGGAATAGCAACAACTACCATCAAAATTAGACATCAATCCGCAATTCGTAAGGGGGCACTGCCATTTTGGCGAAATCCTAAATCAATTTGAACTCCCTTCAAAATGAATTGTGTGTTCATTTACAACATGGAATGCTGTTATTGCCAAACATCATCTGCGGTGGTCGTTTATCCAGGTTCTGACCAAAGAATAGATGGCCAGGGATTTATCACACAAAGCATACGATCATAAAAAGAACCAGTAACGACTGGTTCTAGTGCATCTCGAATATGACCGCCACTCCAGCGAAGTGGCCACGTAAAAAACACACAAGATTAGCTAAAGATGTTTCATCATGCTATCTGACACTTGCAAATGCTGTCTGCGTGAGACAGGACATGGCCAGAGATGTTACATTATGGATAGCCACAGCAGTTCTTGCAACAGACAAGACAAAACAGTCAACAGTCAAGATGTTTTTGTTTGTGAACTGAAACAGATGACAGTGTATTTGAGAAGATGGATACTCAGACCGAGGAAAAATGCTTTTTTTTTTTTTTTTTTTTTTTTTTTTTTTTTTTTTTTTTTTTGGTCAAATTTGATGGAAAAATGATTATAATACAACATGGCACTTGTCTTGTTTGGCAAGAATCGTTGGAGCTGACAAAATGGCCGAAAAATTATTACAAATGGACAACTCTAAATGGGACGTTTCTCCCCAAAACATAGCTTCGGCAGGTTCTAGTGCAGTAAGAACCACTAATCTGGAAGCCAATCCATAAATGTTGAGTACAGGTTTCTTACATGAGAGGTCGCCATGGCCATCTCAAATTGTTGCATCCCAGCAACACATGAGTAAGAAACCCTCGGCCGCATTCCTGGAACTGGCAGGAGTCGTTATTTATGACTTGGCCATTAACTAAATCAGGATCAAACTGACACTTTCCCTATAATCTTTATCTACGCTATGATGTGGTTGTGGCCAGGAGAATGACCAGGGACTGCGCTGGTATCTGCGGCATTGTTCCAGTGGAAAGGAACGGGCAAAATATCTTCTGTATTTCCCTGGAGGCAGATGTGTTACATTTCCCTACCCTCGAATGAGTTGAGAGTCAAATCTGATATCTCAAGGACTACAACACAGAGGCAAGTGAAACTTGCGGGGGGAAAAAATAACAGAACGTAAAAGACTTTAGTCATCATTGAAAGATACACTCACCAACAACGATATTTGAGTATGCATAAAATATTACAAATTTTAACTAAGATTTGAAATTCAACACTCAAGATTTCTGCCAGTTTAGTCATTGATTTTAACCAAAAAATTATGCTTTCTATTGTTTTGGGAGTGACTAATAAACGATAAGTCATGACTTTTATTTCAGCTCCATGTCAGCTTATTCCTTTACAGTGGTTTTAACCCTGTCAGGTCCAAGCGTCACTGTACTGGTGTAGGAACCTGGTGCCACCTGGATCAGGTTGGAGGCCCAGCAAGCTGGTAACACATCATGTCGTATAGTAATTGAAAAGCCCCGAAGAAGTCGTTCCAGCTGTAACCTAACATTTGACTTTATACTTCACCAAAACAAGGTATATAGAAAGTGCAAATCAGCTATGCAGTCTGTTCTGCTGCTGGCGTAAGACATTCAGAGACACTGTCTTAAATAGTACTGTTAACTTGACATAGTGCGAGGTGCTCCAGTAACTGGAGGGATATATAGACAAGAAGAGAGAGAGAGATACCTTGGAACAGGCAGATGAAAAGTTGGAAGGACTTACCGCTTGACATCTATTATTCTTTAAACATTTTTCTACTGTTATTCTGTTGTTTGTTTTACCAGTTGCTTGCTTCTGAAAACAGAGATGAAAAGATGCCATGAGAAATTTTAAACGATTTCAAGCAATTAAAACGTTACAAGATTGTTTCAATGCTGAAAAGTCTTCAATTGCCTGGAAGAATTGCTTGTCTGTGAGTAAAACCTCTAAATGGCTGGTTGGTTTCTCTTACATATCTTCTTGTTACAGGCACCTGAAATGACCCCCCTCCCCAATTCCTTGGATATTTTCAATTACCAGAAACCTGCTGGGACCAGACGTACTTCTTAAACGGTGAAAGCACAAACTTCCAATGGCCTGAAATGGAAACGGTCAATTTTACGCAGGACCAACGAGGAACCAACAACAGGAAAGACAGCATGGTACCTTTATTTGGGTTGATATCGACTTCTTGATATACGTTTTCAGTGATTTCATTATCCGTATTGATTCTGACACCATCCATAAGGAAATAGGCACGATGTCACATCTTGGATGACAATAATAGACAAAGGATATTGTAATATCATCTGACTTCAAGGAGAGCGTATGTCACTATAACATCAGAGCGAAAAACATCAAGGTCTTATGATGAAGGATTATCTATGTACTAATTAGCGCAGAAACTTAGCTAATTAAGTAAGTCGCATCTTTCTGTACAAAGCTTTGAGACAATGCATGCACAATACATGTAAGGTAAAGTGTACAATAATACCAAGGTACATCATCGTGTAGAAAACAGCTAAGGTTATATTGAAAGTAAAATCACATCATTTTAAGTCAATACTTGTAGTTTGAGCATAACTGGCTTTTCGACGTCCCCTCTCCCACTGCCATTCTTAGTTTAGGTCTCGTCTGCCATAGGTCTGTTAGGTCTGCCTTAAAACAGCCCAGAAGGCAAAATCAAGATTTCCATAGCTAGAATATGAATATAGCCGTCCAATAAGTTCCATCACTATCGCAGCGGGGGAAACGAATGTTGACTGAGGCGAATGACCGCGAATGATTAGACCATATAAACATCATAGGAAAACACTAGTACATGACTTTATCAGCAAAATCTGCCCTGGTTTGGGAATGGAGAGCCAATATCGTGATCCTTGGCCATTTTGGCCGACATTGGCGTACTCAGGTGGCCAGGAATCGGGAACGGACAGCCAATATCATGACCCTTGGCCATCTGGACCGACACTGTGTAATGTAGATGGCTCGTAAAGTAGTGTTGGTATCGAGGAGAACGTTTTTATTGAAAAGATTACAGCTAGTATGCTTACTATCACACTTGATGCTGAACCTAATGCTATTGATCAGTATTTTTGCTCAGAAGATGATTTTTTAAGATGGGATATGAGTCTGATATCTACAAGGGTAGAGGTATTATCTGAGTTGCCGTTGTACCCTGGTCTACCCAAGGAGTCATGCTAACTGGGGGTGGTGTTTGAACCAAGGATCTCTCCACAGCCCACATACGTAGAAACCCGATCAGGAAACCAAAGTGTCTCCTGAAGAGGAAGAATAAATGGACATGATGGTCAACTAAACAAACACTAAAGTTTGCCAGTATCATGATCAAGGTATTTGTGGCTTTGTTAAGGTGATATTTAATCAATGAGTGTCTTCTTCACAGACAATCCTGGCTTGTCACCTCTGATGCTTACAAAGGTCTTAACCAGCATCCCCTCATATACTGCAACCAATTGGATCTCTACAATGTGTGCCCAGACTTTCCCTGGAATAAAACTGTGCCTTGGCTTTCCAGCTTAATGCGAGATCAAACAGAGCACTGATTAATCCATTAATCTTCCTACCCCTCGGAGGAGAAAGGTTGCTTGGCGGTGGCCGACAAAGCTGGGCTGTACTTTGATCAAGATGCGGTGGTCAGTTGGTTAAGATGAGGACAGAGGTGTCAGGCCATGGTGGCATGTTGTGTCTCCATCCACCATACGAGAAAGGGTGGTTGTGTGTGGAGGGATTTGGTCATTTCTTCAACAAAGTCGGCCCGTTGACAAAGTCAGGCAACCCTTTGATCGAGATGCGGTGGTCAGTTGGTTGAGATGAGGACACAGGTCCCAAGCCATGTGGCCTCTTTGTGTCCCCGCCATACTCTTGGAGGTGCTCAAAATGAAGAAACATCATCAGTCCCAAAAAAATTTAAGTTTAACAATTTTGGCGGTAAAGACCTAATCATGCATTTTGTCCCCGGATTTTCAACTTCACTAACACGACCACTCCGGAAACAAGCGACCATTCAACCTCGGTCCCATGAGTGGTCGTGTCACCGGAGTTCCACTGTTCTACCTACTGCTTCCAAGTGGCCAATGATTCCATTATAAAAATCATACACTTTATTGATAATTCACGCTACATTTCCTAACGATCTGTCCTTCTGGGCAACTTAGCGGAAACTTGTTGGCTCCATAGCATCTTGTACGAACAATTAGCGTCACTAACTTTGTTAGCCTCTTCTTCAGATGCTAGTTGGCTTGGTGTATTCGGGAGTAATCGGGCGTGGAATTGGCTGTAGTGTTGTTGATATCGTCCAGTGTGTTCGTTGTGGTGCTGGATAGAGAGCCAATGGCAAGGTGTGCTCAGTTCATTAGCAATGTTAGCCATCAGGGGTTGTATCCTTGGCTAATTAGGCTAGGCTAGTTATGTGTGTAACCAGTCTGAGTGTGTTTGGTCTATCTTTAGGAGACTTGGCGTGGTCTTCTCTAGGTCAAGGACAAAGAGTCGATAATGTTATTTTCCCAGTGTTGATGAGAAACAGCGACTTTGGCGTAATCACACAATTTTGAATAAATATCGATCATTTTCTTGAACACTTACAACTCTTTGTTCAAGCAATATCAACATTCAAGAGTTTAAGGAAAAAACCTATCCATAGAAATCAATTTTACAATATGTTTTTATCAAAATATCGCAACTGTTTGTGTTCATTAATTGGGTTGGATTCCATATTGTAGGAATATGTATCATTGATCAGAGCTTATGAACTTTCTAATGTTGGGGCGTGCTTTGAGAATGTTGTCCCCGAAGTATTTTTCTAAAACATGACAGCCTCGAGGAGTTTTGAATTATTATTTTATTCAATAATAGGTGATGGATATAAAGTGGATTAGACTCGTTAGCTAATTATAGGGTTAATCACTGCTTTCAAGGAGGTCCATCTCATGCCAAGTTTGTGGATATCTATGCGCATTTGTGTAGAGATTCATATACAATTCTAGCCAGGACATATCTAGTTATACTGAAACCAAAAGAAGGTGCATCCCAGTCTGTATTGTTGGTCAACCCTGTGCATTCCTGTACAGTTTCTTATTGAAATTACACACAACCTTCGAGTCAATTTAACTCGAAACCAAGAGAATATACAATATCGATGAATAGCCTTGTACAATCTTCAACAACTGTTACAGAAAAGTTACATTGAAACCAAAAGTAAAGATTTTACAGAAGTGGGTGGTATGGAAAACAATAGATTCGCTGAACATCAATCAAATTAAAATACAGATCTTTTTGAAATGCTGATACTCTTATCCAGCCGCCAGTATGACTATGAGACTTTCAGAAATGGGTGGTCTACCAACATGAGTTAGTCAAAGCTCCACGTAACTAAAGATATTAATTTTCAACACCACACCCTTTTGAAATTCTTATCTCTTTTGTTTAAATCTCAAAATAATCATCACGTGAAAGGAGGACTAATTAAAGGCGATGCGATTGTGATAATTATAAGGTTTTTTGAATCGTCATAATCAAGATATGGTTTCACAAATCATCACGAGACATGTATTTAAAGACGTCTATTTTTTCTGATTCGTAATCATATACATAAAGTTATAAACATAATTAGAGATCAGTACCGAGCTGCAGACAAGAAGAGGAAGTAGCTAAAGGTACGAAACACACTCAGAGAAGCATCCACTCCACTCCCATCGACCTCACGATCCGTTTCATCGAATGTGCAACCAACCTTAGCTTGCCTCCATACATGAAACAACCACTCAAATCATCTCCGCAACAAGTCTAATTAAGCGCATAGAAAAACCACAACCTGTAACAAACGGTAATATGGCGGTATCCGTGTTAATAGGCATCATCAAAGCTCCGATTCAGGTGGATCTATCACCGACGCTACTTTGTGGCATAATTCTCCCATCGGGGTGTTCCAGGGCAAATGAGGTGAACCGTACATCATTGGGCGCAAAAAGACTTCTATCCATGAAGTTTTTACACTTCATCTGTGAGCCTTAATATACCTGCATGTCAAATAGAGTTTCGGATGCACCAGACACCATTCTGTAGTGTAATTTTGGCGTTCAAGGGCAAAAGGGGCCAGATGTCCATCACTGGGTGCATAAGGCTCCTGCCCTTAAGATTTTGTGCAGTTATGCTCCTTGGTAAAACCTGTGAGACTCAAACGGTGAGTAAGCCAAATTCCTACTTCAATGTGCAACTATTGACTCTGAAGAAGCCACCAGTCTCTCCTGCTATGCATCTTTTCCCCAAACTCGATCAACAACTGATCAAACCCCCATCTGATTTTTCTCCGGGACTGGAAAGACTCGAGCGTCTTTGAAGCTAAATTGCTAGTTGATTGATCACAGTCGTGTCAGAGGTCGACAGCGTAGCGTTTGTTCCCAAAAATAGCTCATCTTGGGTAGCTGGGAGTAATTTATACTTGTATGGATCTCGGAAGAGGCAGTTAAGTACGAGGGGCTCTTGCTGACTGCAATTCCGTTTATCATAATAATGCAGAGTTTTTGTGATGTTCGGTGTAATTGCTCTGGCATATATCTCTGTTTTGCACTGACGTCAGCTAAAGCAGATGGGATGACAGAATGGCAGAGATCTGTTGGAGAGAGGAAATCAAGAGCAGATGCCACTGCAGGTCCTACGGAGAAAATGGAAGTAACTGGCTTGAGGAAGACAGGCTACAGTGGTCAAGGGTCCCTGGTCCAAACCCAACCGATGCTCAGGCCATACAGGCCTCAGTGTCTGACTTGCCTCACTATATCAAGGTGTAAAAGTGACTAGTACCATTCGTGTCTGCTCAGGTATCAGTGCCATTGAAGCAGCTCATCTAAGTAGTCTATTGAAAAGTTTCAAGAGACCAGAGCTAATGTACAAAGTTGGAAGATCACATATACCGTAGCTGGTATTGGATTGTGAACCTCCAACTTTTACTTCTTTCCCTAGTTGGAGCCTGGTTTGCCATAACCATTTTCGTGCTATCAACCCTTAGAGTACATTATCATTGAAAATGGAACTGAATCAAGAATTCAAAACCATCATAAAAACCAATTTGTCAATCACAAGTGTTGTTTTGATAAGTCTAATCAATGCAAAGCTGAGAGGACCGTGTTCGATTTTGTATTGACGACATTTGGACCGTGCTACATAGTCATCGCAGCCATGCTATGGGGGCCAGGCTCACGGAAGACGCCTAATGCACACTTAGCGTTAACATAACAACATTTCTATTATGCGTGGCAAAGTAAATATTTAGCCGTGCTAATTTCTCATTAGCATGGAGGGGAGCTGATTGGGGGTGCGGGAATAGTATAGATGGATTTCTGATGGGTCTTACTCAATAAGGCAGCCTTAACGGTAGAACGCAGGAAGTGGGTGTGGTTTGATCAACCCCCTTGACAGGGTAGTATGCCATCCTGGACTCATTGCAGCATGAGCATATATTTGTTATGAGGTGCCCTGGACATCAGATAGAACAGGAAGGTACAGTAGCTACAAGTGCCATATATCAGCCAAGCTTGTTATGAGGTGCCCTGGACATAAGATAGATCAGGAAGGAACAGTAGCTACAAGTGTCATGTATCAGCCAAGCTTGTTATGAGGTGTCTTGGCCATCAGATAGAACAGGAAGGTACAGTAGCTACAAGTGCCATGTATCAGCCAAGCTTGTTATGAGGTGCCCTGGCCATCAAATAGATCAGGAAGGAACAGTAGCTACAAGTGTCATGTATCAGCCAAGCTTGTTATGAGGTGCCCTGGACATCAGATAGAACAGGAAGGTACAGTAGCTACAAGTGCCATATATCAGCCAAGCTTGTTATGAGGTGCCCTGGCCATCAGATAGATCAGGAAGGTAGAGTAGCTACAAGTGTCATGTATCAGCCAAGCTTGTTATGAGGTGTCTTGGCCATCAGATAGATCAGGAAGGAACAGTAGCTACAAGTGTCATGTATCAGCCAAGCTTGTTATGAGGTGTCTTGGCCATCAGATAGATCAGGAAGGAACAGTAGCTACAAGCGTCATGTATCAGCCAAGCTTGTTATGAGGTGTCTTGGCCATCAGATAGATCAGGAAGGAACAGTAGCTACAAGTTTCATGTATCAGCCAAGCTTGTTATGAGGTGCCCTGGCCATCAGATAGATCAGGAAGGTACAGTAGCTACAAGTGTCATGTATCAGCCAAGCTTGTTATGAGGTGCCCTGGCCATCAGATAGATCAGGAAGGTACAGTAGCTACAAGTGTCATGTATCAGCCAAGCTTGTTATGAGGTGTCTTGGCCATCAGATAGATCACATACTATGAATAAATGAGACAATCACAGTTCTCCACTCTTCCACATGACCAGCTAAGGTCCATCACAATCACCTGAGGATCGTGGAGATCTCCTTTCCTAGCCGTGAGTTGCTCCTCTCCGCTGATTCTATTGATTATAGCGACACCTGATAAATGACCATCCAGGCTTGGTCAGTCCTCCGGAGAGGACACTATCTGTGACTCGCTCTACCAAAACTAGGCGCTTGTCGCATCTGAACTCGACAGGTTGATACGGACTTGTTGTTCATTTCCCTATTGTAGACATTTTGTGAAATCTATTACAAACTGATTTGGTCACATTTCACAAAAGGTCTACAATAGGGAAATGAACAACAAGTCCGTATCAACCTGTCAAGTTCAGATGCGACAAGCGCCTAGTTTTGGTAGAGCGGGTCACATCTGTTTAAGGTCAACGAAACAATGCATTGTATGTCTTCCTAATAGCATGCTGGTTTTAGACTGAAAGATATTAACTGTCTGAGCCTCAACGTTGCCTTGTGTTGTCCGTAGAAGTCCGTAGAAGTTGTCCCTCAGGGACTTGCACTAGTACTGTGGTGTAATTCTCGATGCTGTTGGTCTTTTCTGCACTGCACATCTTGGATGCTTCAGGGTGGTTCCCAGTACAGCCTACCTTACCCTATGCACTATCGCATCAAAGGACAACAAGGATGGAATAGCACAACAAAGATCTGCCGATGGGGCATATATATATATCTCAACTCTCTCCTGGTAATTGCGGTGACAGTGACCACATATATTAGTAGATAATGTGATAGTAATGTATGTATTATGCTACAAATGATCACAAAGTGACATGTTAATTGCATATGAATACAACCGCAAGCTGATAAATCTTGGGTGTACATTATGAACGTGGGATTTCTCCTATAAACGGAGTGTGAACATTATGAGTTTACCATAGGCACTTCCATTATGGCTCGAACTTGAAGTCCTTAACACTTTCAGCGCCATCCGACGTAATTTTACGTCTTGCAATTTCACACGGTTGAGCCATCCGACGTAATATTACGTCGCGTTTTTAAATTTCCCGCTTTGTCTTCGAGGCGACTAGCAGCGCAGTATAGGGGAAAACAATTTAACTATACAGCACTTGAGGTGATAGTATGATGTTCAGCCAATGTGCTATTTATAGCCAAGATCGTCTGCATTCGAATAGGCGCAATGGCGGGTCGAAGATTGATGACGGGGGCAGATGTAGCCGAGAGTATGCCAAAAAGCGGGTATTCGGAAAGACACCAGATATTACTGTTCTATGTGTGGGGTACCATTGTGCAAAATCAAGTGCTTTGCTGACTATAATTCCAAATTAGCATTGTAAAGAGATCTAATAAAGAAGAACCAACACAGAAAATTTCATGTAATTATCTTTATTCCTTCTATTGTTTTCATAATTTTGAAAAAGGGTAAAAAGGGGCGTAACCTTGGCCCCTGGGGGAAGTACGCTAAATATGGCTGGGCGCTGAAAGTGTTAAGCAGTTAGAAATCTTTCAAAACACCAATTTAGAAAACCAATTTCAAGGGCGGGGGTCAATTCTTTTCTTTTTTTTGTAATATATATTTTTTTTACTTCCCTGGTACTTTCTTTTTTTACATTTTAATTTTACATTATACATTTTTCTTTTTTTTCTATATTTACATTTCACATTTTCTAGAGAACTGACTCCCACCCTTGAAATTGGCATTTACCTTATTCTGAAAGAGTTCTAGTCGCTTCAGGATTTCAAGTTCTATAGCCAAAATGGTGGTCCCTATGGTCAAATCTTAGACAAGATGATTTATGTAGAAATATCAACGTAAAAACTGCTATTGTATCTAAAGCAATGCAGAAGACTATTCTTCATGTACCTATCAAAGTATGTTAATGAAAATGGACTGTTGCTACCCAACTTTCGCAAATTTCATAAACCCTTATATATGTTTTATGGTGCATAGGTCTACGGACCATAAATAGTCCTCAGCAGTAATGAAATTTGCGGTGAAATATCACACAGCCTGGCAGAGATCAAGCGCCATGATATGAGATCTAATCATCAATGGAAATTTGTGACTTTTTAGTATATGGCGGTCTGTCGTATGCAATGTAAAGTATCAAGTACTGTCAAAATAACACACATATACATTGAGGGTAGAATGACACTGTTTAGTTTATCAAATAACGGAATGATCAATATCGGATATTGATCGGTGTATGGTTTAGTGTTTCTTTATGTTGTTGTTTTAGATATCTGATTGCCCAGGCGGTAAATCAATGTCAGGATGACGTTGATGATGATATGTTGCCACAAGATATGTTTCCATTCATGAACTGTAACATTTTTCACTGAGCTTTTTATTCGTCTTTAAATACACTGAAATTAATCTGCTTTAAAAAGTACTCTAAATTTAGCAAAATGTGCTGGTATCACGATATCAGTATAAAATCCATCCTCAGATCTAGCTCTAAATGTTGAGCAGGGCCACTCTTGATGACATTCCTGTGTCTAACAATTACTGTCCTTATAGAGAGGTGGCCGTGAGATTACATAGGTCAAAGTGTATAGAAATGACCAGTCTTTGACTAATGGCATCCCTAAGAGAGAGGTGTCCCTTGAGCGGGTACAATGAATAAGGCTTGAATTCTTGCTGGTTTCAAATTGACAAATACCATACATGAATCAGATAATGTAAGCAGGGATACAAACGATCTTTGAGGAGGAGTAACGAGTAGCAAAAAATTTGAACTTCATCTACTTGTTCTCTTGTGCAACAACTTTCTTCATGGGTCAAATAACATCTTTATGTTGACATTTGATATGCAGTTAGCGATCGCTATACGCTACACTGATCATCCACGTCATACGAAAAAGGTCAAAATCGCATCAAAATGGTAAAGTACCGTATCATGGCTAGAACAATCAATAAGCATTTCATGCAGAGCTCGTTATCTTAATAGCATTCCTACATGAAGGGAAAGAAGTCATCTTTCAAAGGCAGGATATTGACAGCGCATTGTCAGTATGAGTTCTTATGATAACTTTGAATATAGGAAATTTATAAAGGTCAGGTAGAAAGCATGTGTGTTAGGATTAAGCAACACGCTATTTTTGCTCTGTGATCAATTTGAAGGCAGAACTATCTTTAGAGTTGAGGGTAGGGCAGCATGGGTTGATTCAGGGATGAAGGAAAGGGCTCTTGAGAAACAGGGGGTGTCCTTGTGGTTTTTATTTATTTCTGTTGATTAACTAAAACATGTGATACATTATTTCAAACAGGTTTTCAAATAAGATTGCACTCTACCTCTGGATCCTTCACCAAGACCACAACACCAGGGAGTCTACCCATTCTAATCAATACCCTCTCTAAGAGCAAACGAAGTCTCAAAGTTTTTTTTAAATTCTCTCGTTGAACAACCGTTTGGGCCGACTTTCACATCGATTATTCTTAAAACTAGAATTTCCACTCGCATAGTTAAGTATGCCAAAGGTATTGCTTCAACCACCTTCAGACGAAATGGAATATTTCGTGGCTTAAAATCTTAATTTCCAAATGTCAGTCGGTGATTTGCCCAATAACTCCACGTCACCCTCAATTGATCAATGTACTATACTGTGTATACAGAATCTACAAAAGAATCTGACAAATTCAAGATGAAACCCAACGGAAAAGCTAACAGGTAGCATTTCCAACACAGACGAAATAGCAATGCTTTCACAGGGAGCAACATTGGCCAAATTGCTTCAGCACTTGGCGAGAATTAACAACAAAGCCCTTCACAGATAGGGTGTCGTACAATAAACACTTCTCAGCATTGTCAGTGGTTTTTGTTTTGGCTTCAGTATCTGTTTTGAATACGTGAATTTTTCCAGTCGGTGAGGTCTCCAGGTTCTTTTTTGCAAAGTAAATGCTTTGTGTCAGGAAGTGGTTCCTCGGCATATAGCAGACTTAGCCTAGTAGTCCCTATGAAGAATAGACTGAGGAAAATGATAAGAGATCATATTTCTAGTACATCAATAAGTATCACTACTTTCAAACTGTTCAAACAGTTCAGGAGCTCCTAAACCTTCAAACTTTCAGAAGTGGTGGGCAACCTTTCTAAGATATGGAGAATTCTGGGCAGTAAATCCCCGTAAAAGTCCAACAAAGTCAGCAGAGTCAAGCCCTTGTAGTGCGGCTAAAAATTGGGACACAACTCACATTGACACAGAACAAGAAAGAAGACTTCTGAGCCTCACTCACCAATAACAGTGGTAACTGTTCACCTTTGCCCAAAAACGTCTTGTATTGAAGTAGGAGTCAAATTCCACCACCTGTGATTTTCAGCACAACAAAAACAAACCAGACCCAAGAAAAATGCTTTATAGTTGCATTGACCGTAAAAGATGGCAACTACTGGCAGACCCAGTCGTGAAAAATCTTCTGATGTTGACGACAGAATCAGATTTCACACCTGTGGAATCGACAATGCACAAAAGACCCGAGGAAAAAACGCTTCTTAGTCTCATTGACCAATAACGGTGAATACGTTACTACGCCTCCCCGGAAAAATCCTCCACCGACACAATTGCTACTCAGTGGACAGCGAGTGTTTCTTTTCTTGCTGACATGGTTTGGCAATCAGCGAACTAATGGCTATCACATTCCTTTGGGAGTAGCTAGCGTAGGCAACAGGTGGCCCGTTGATTTGAAAATACGTTGAATGGATTTACGGCGCAGAATCGGCCACTCGTGCTTCTTGGCGGTTGCTAAGTACAGTGGTGTAACACTTGAAAGTGTTTACATCTCGGTCAGCGGTGTCGGCGGTATTGATGGATGGACTTTTAAGGACAAATCCTGGTTTCTCCAATCTCCCAGGAACTTGAAGCTAAGTCCTAGCTAAGTAGCTATAAAAGTCAAAACTTAGAGCTTGACTAAATCCAATGCTAGAAGAGTATTGACTTGGTACTGGGGGGGATGTAGGTACATGTCACGATATCCCCTTATAAGAAAGGCGATACCTTGAGGATTTACAATTTCTAAGTCCAAATATTTTTTCACTTGTTTTTTTCTGCTCAAAATGAACCAACAACATCAGTCCCAAGCTATCCACCTCGTTACAACATGCTTGTTCATCCAACATGCACTTTCCCAACAAATCCGAGAAGATAATATCTGACGGCCCCACCATACATGTATGTATACAGAGACTCTGGCACGTCCACAAAGCCATGGTTTAAGAGGCTGTGTGACATATACAAAACATCAACCACAAAAAAAGCATTTCGTTCAGCCAGTAGAGACTTGCACCACCAATGTTATAAGCGAGACAAAGTACAAACCTGTTTGATGGAATTACCAAGGCTATGTTTGACAATTCACAACCTAATAGATATATATTTCATACCACCAAAACAGGTTATGAAACGCCTGCACTCTACAATAATAACATATTCATCTCGGTATAAGTGTCATGAAAACATATTTATTCCCACCATAAAGTGTCATTACTGCTGTAGCTCTATCAGCCAGATCAAAACACATAAAAACCTGTCTGAGAGTATTATCAAAGGTGCTATTCGATAGTTCTGCTGAGTTCCTGGGCTACAGCAATTACAAGGTCAGCGCTGTTGCCAGGTTGTTCATTGGCTCTGTGATATTATTCTGGACATGTGTGCAGTGCCATTGATATGTGTCATTAGGAAATGTGGCAACTAAATCAGTGGACATCAGAACTCATTAGGGGGGCCGGCAATGGTCAGGGGAAATGTGCATGTAAACGCACGGCTGGAAGCGGTGTAGTAATGTGGCTTGGTGGGCATTGGACAAGGCTGGAATGGGAATAGAAGTGTCCAACTCAGCAATGGGAGTTTTATTTCTGATAAATGAAATGTCATGATGGAATCATGGGCCGTCACAAATCATCTGAAGGGAATTGCTTCAGAATGAACATGTGAACGCATGCTCAACACTGCCATGACGCATGGCTTAACCCATGATGGTGCAAGGACTTCCAAGAAATCATGCAGTTTCATTAGACATCTGACATGTTTGTGTCAAAGAGGGCTCTAACACGGTCTCTTTATGTCAAAGACCTCAGATCCTGTCCTGTTATAAAAGATGGACCAGGCAGTGCCCTAATGAACCAAATAAACAGCCCTCCCACAAAACTCCATGGCGGCATCACCTTCCCATTCATCTCCTGTATCATCGGAACATCTTCGGAAGGAACAATCAGTCCCAAGAGGATTCTGTTTTTCACAGCCTAGAATTGTTTTGACTAAGATCACTCTCTGATTACCAATTCTATGATAGCTGGCAATGGTTTTTGGTGAATTATCTTTGTTGGTTTGTTGGAAACATGTTACATCGGCAATTTCCTTTAGCCAGAAGCATTATTTACAAGTAACTTTTTAAGTTATTCAGCTCTGCCAAAATTAATGTAAAAAAATGCCAATTCCCGATTAGTGCTTTAGATTGTTTATCATCTCATCATGTACGATTATATCAGAAACCCATAGGATTTACCCCTCTATATATTTTGTCGAGAATTGAATTTAGAGTAGTTGATGAGGATGTTGGCCCAGGTTAGGTAAAGCAATTAGGATGTTTTTAGTAGCTTACTGTTATGCCATTGCCATGTTTGGTCTTCATCAAGCTGGATGGCAAAGCACTCGGTTGTCTGGTGAGAAAGCCAATACAATACTGTCCAGTCCTGCTCCTATCTGGCCCGACAAGACTAGCATAGTAATGTGGACATCATACATGGTAAATGACCTGTCATTGCTTAACTATTGGTTCTAAGACACTGTTCTCTATGGATCGGTTGGAGGGACATGCTCCCAATGCACGTTGAATCGCAGTTACAGTGCAACCAGAAAGCTTCTTGGTCAGTCATATTACAACTCAGTCATCTGGTCAGAGAACAGTCGGAGAAGACAATGTATAATACTGCCGAGTCATGCACCTATCTGGGCAGACAAGACTAGCATGCAATCTAGATAGACTTCATACATGGTAAATGACATGTCATTGCTAAATCAAGGGCTGTCAAGCGTCATTCTGTAGGGATTCGTTGGGATGAACATGCTCCGAATCCATGAGCATCACAGTTAGTACTGGCACTGGAGCGACTGTACAGGCCAGTTTCAACTTCCAGGTGAAAAGGGGAAACCGACATTATAGGCATCAGGTAATTTGGATAACAGCAATGGATTTGACCTCACGATACCTTAACATGACATTGGCATGGATGCTTCAGCGGGTGTCTTCTGTATATATGTACTTACCTGAAACGGGTAACGGGACATAACATTAGCAAATGGAAAATGATCTGACTTTGCCCAATGGTGCAACCTGTATGTCGGTGAAACAGTGAGGGTTCTTTTGAGAACTGCAAATGAAGACAGGCAGTCAAGCTACTTACCTAGACTGACCAGTCTTATATACATGTCAAAGAGTCACTGTGGACTATTGGCTCTGACTTTCATCCTTTATACTAGGATGAAGGGCCTTGCCCAAGGGTACACATGGCCTTCTTTATCGAACGCATGCCCTAATTCATTGTAATCAGAGCCATAGCCGATATCAACCACAGATACCCATTGTAATGCACACATATCATGTCTGTGGCTTTGATATCACTAGTTGCTCCCCAATACCAGCTAGCACTATTAGCCACAAGGTTTTAGGCTAATTCCATCATCTGATAGCATCGGTAGTTTGGTATGATTCCAGTTACTTTGATGTGGGATGTCTCGGCCAATAATTGATCACTGTGTAGAAGCATTTGGCATGTCAGGTCAGGGTCACAGAATGAGCCACCCTTTTGTCTTCACAAGCAACGAGCAAACAACATGGAAAAGATGGCATTACAAGTAGTTTTCCCTTTCCTCAAGATAGGATTTTGGAAGAAAGCAAGACTTCAACCATGGGAGCAGTCCGTGTCGGGTCAGCCGCTGCAAAATGGGACCATTCTTCTGTACTCTAGAGCAAGGAGACACAAGGTAACGGTGAATTCATCTAAGAACCAGCAATGTCTCACAAAACGTCACTCAAGGGTAGTTGCCATTTCCCCCAAAACCCTGGTTCGGCTCCTCGGATTCGGCCGACATTTTAGGTCCACCCTAACTGTTTGGTGAGACAATCAATCTCTCCAATTTCTTCAACAGAAGATCTAGCAATATGAATGGGTATGTACATGTAACATGCAAGCTCCTTAGGACAGAAACTAGAAAATATCGTTATGCTGTTAGTAAAAGGTACATTATGCTTTCGTGTAAAAAGAAACATTTTGTTTGCGAAACAATTCATCAAGCTTTGAGGTGTTCCACAGTCTTGCATCTTTTTCTTTCTCACCCCATGGCCTTTGAGCACTGATGAAAAAGCCGAGCCAAAGAATTATCCCATTTTTAACAGAAAGTCAAACTCTGAGATTATGTACGAATATCTCGACAGGTACATTATACAGATTACTTTTCTTCTTTGCTGATGTTTTTTACAAACTTTTTATTTGATGTAATCACGCATTGGCTAATGCATAAAGATTTAGGTCAAATGAAAAATACGAACACCAAGTTTCCCATCAGGTTTTTAAAACTTGTATTTTAGTGAGGCTTTCTCGAATTGTAGATCAATATGAAGCTTAGCAAGGGATAAACAGGTTTGCAAAGTAGCTCTGAAGACCTTATGATCTGATGTCATGGTAACACGCTTAGTTGGCAATGTGTTGGGCTCTTTGAACCTACATTATAGCCTGGAAAGGAAGCTGATCCATCAGAGGTGATTTTTTTGTTGCAAAGGTTTTGGAAACGTAGCTGAGTACATCTCCTAAGAGAATAAATTAGATCTTTGAACTGAAGCTGGTCCATAGGTGATGATGATACCCATGAGCAACAAGCTTGCAAAGTATATCTGAATATCACAAACTGGTCCCCCAGCTCTTAGCGACAGAGCCACCGTTTGAGACATTGTGGCAACAGCCAGCTTTCCTACCACAAGTGAGGGATTCTATTTGTTTGGGGGTCAATTCAAGCCAGACGACAGGGAATGCAGCATAGAAACAGAGTCAGGGCCAGGACGGCAAAAGCAGAAGCTGAACTATCATTCATGCCAAATATAATCCAGAATGTAAAGACAATGTACTGAAAATTCATAAACGATAAGATCACAGAGCATTCAAATGTCAATATCTGGCACCGATCCCTTTGCGTTGAGGTCTTCTTCACCACAAAAACCGTGCAATTGTTGACAAATCCTACGAGAAACCAGACTGTCATAAGTTGATTCTCTCATGTCAACCTCTCTTGTATTGGGCTTGTCGAACCCCTGTGGGAGACTGCGCATCTAATTCTCAATGAAAATTGCATCTATACTAGAATGAATCTTGTCCTCCAGCAAGAACACATTGTATCTTCATTGTCACGACCAACAGATTTATCCTTCTTTCTTGCTCCCAAATACTGATATTGTTCAAGGGTGTTTTTTCTTCTGTTTGCAACCAGAGTAATGACACTTTCTTAAATAGGCACTCCTACTGTAATCAAAACTGCAGCTCTCACCAAGGAAAATGGTATGTTCCTTGTGGCAATCGAACCTTCACTTTCCCAATGCCTTGTTGATATTGTTCAAGGATTGTTTTTCTTCTGTTTGCCAATACCATTCACTGTCTCTGCAACATGAGGTGTGTCTATTTGCTTTCCATTTAAGCATCCATCCTTGAGCTTTGTCTTCTTCGGGTGGCTTTCTAATTCAATTTCCTGCAGTCTCTGTCAATTCAAACATTAACCCTGTATTGTTTAAACCTACAAGCTGACAAGATGAAAAAAATAAGAAATGTGTTCTGAGGGCTGTAGCTAGAGGGGGTAGTGTAGGACGGCAAATGCCCCGAAGGATCTCAAAAAACAGCCCAAGGCAGGGCAAAGAGGTATTTTCCCCCCCCCCATGTCCAAAAAGTTATCTACAGGCCTGGTCTTGACTTTGGCATGTGATAAGACATCATTGATGATTGATCCGAGCCAACTACTCAGAGTAAGTAGCAAGTGTACTCACCTTGATTTAGTCTTAAGTATGCTTCTGTCTTCAACACAACACAAGAACTTACAACAGTTACATACTTGGATTACTTTGATCAGATACATTTCATCGAAAAAAACAAGAGACCATTTTGATTATGTTCTACGGGTGAATCCCAAGAAACTAATAAATCACCCATCCCTTCAAAGCTGGCGCCACAATGTAGACAAGACCGTCATGATACTTGGCTGGCCGAGGACATGGGGGACTTTACCAGGAAATCTCGAGGAGTTAAACCGTCTGCAGCAATCTGAGGCCAGGAAGCCAGTGATGTCAAGATGGGGGAGAGATGACATGATCACGGAAGCTGCCAAACATCTCCAAGCTTGTTTGACCAACGTTGGTGCCAATCGTTGGGAGCACTTTGATTAAGTACCCTCAAAATGTGGTATGCCAAAACTCAACTGGCACAGGCACCAGGGTATCCCCAAGGTGACCCCAGGATCATTCCATCAAGGCGGGCCGGATTTACCAGACAACTGACTGTCATTTATTATCAGTTAAGTCACGATTAAGAAGAATCGCTTCTTTGAGGTTAACCAACTTTTCCTGGAACAGATTGAAGGCCTCATGTCGAAAATGCAATGAACAACCACCTATTGAATGAGACTAAAATGAAGCAATGCTGAAGGCACCCATAATATACAGTGCTATCAAAACCAAAACAGGTGCAACTATTCACGAACCACCTATCGGAAGTCTCCGCTTTTATGAGGAGGTTTAGATACAAAGGGTGATATGGAGCTTCTTTCAACATCTATCAATCTATCACCGCTCTTTCAGCAGGATCAACTCAGGAACTACCTCCCTCTGATATTACGTAGGTCCCTCCTGAGGTCAGAAGCGGCGTTTCCAATTCGAGCCCGATTTGCTGCAACTTATCCTCCTATCTTTCAATACCTAGCGATACCCATCGCCAGATATCTTGGCGATACGCATCACCACAGGAACTGGTTAGAATTTTAGCAGCAACCACCTGTAGTGATCTGTAGGAGATCAAATCTGGCCTAGGAAGCATGCAACAGCGTGCAGTCCAGACTTCTGCCTCAGTTCATGGTCAGATCATCTCTTAACTTCATCATACCGATTTGTCCGATCGACTTTGGTCCCAGTGCAAGAAATAAAAAATCCAACATCCCGTGCAACTGGTGTTGATAACTAACATAAAAAGCCTCCATGCTGAGTTGAAGATAACACACCACTTGTAAATTCCAAACTTGTAAACATAGATAACATTTTCGAAACGATACTTTGGGTTTTTATCAAACTATTTTTCACACTGCACAAGGAAGCCCATCATATCTGATAACTTGGAAACATCTGGCAGGTGTGTGTGATAAAATTCCTTAAATATCAGTTCATTCCAGCTTCTTTGGTTTCAATCTGCAAATCAACAAATAGCAAATGTGCTACTATTCTTGAAATTGAAGGGAAATACTGTCAAAAATGGTGAATTCAGATTTCACCATGGTAGATTGGGATTCATTTTCGTAAGGGATGACCACCTGTATCTCTGAGATCCCCGATGCAAGGGAAAGCTGCATCAAGTTGGATACACTGCTCAACAACCCAACTGGTTACAATTTAGAAACCACCAACAGCGAACCAAGTCAGGTTAAGCAGGATAAAATGCTTCGCCTTCAAACAGTAATTGTTAAGTTATAAATGCCTTACCGGACCAATTACTTCAAACATCTTCCTCTCAACACTTCTAACTGGTAAACACACCCAAAGCTAATTGCAGCAGCTTGATTCCTTTAGCTTCAAACAACAGTTGTGGTAAGAAATTGCAAAGGCATTTCTCCAGTTTCCCCAACTTCTAAATGCCTTCCCCCATCCATCAACACACAACTGATAGAATTTAACTACCATCAGTACATTCCTTGGCTGACTTCCTTCTCTTGCAACCTCTCCATGGACCACGTTGATGCTGGTCTTGTTGAAGTTCCCACAAGGACTCCAAATGTACATGCAGCCCGGAGGCATTCAAACTGTCACTTGCTCATAAAGCCATAAGGGTGCAAAGCATCACACGAGATTGTATGATGGCAGTTCCCACAATGGTGTTCACAATATCAGATGCTGTTGAGTCCATGTCCTCAAATGCATTTGCAGCCCATGCCAACTTTTGCTCATTCGTTAAAGCAAAAGTCCCAAGATGTATATCAGCAGATGATCTTCGTATGGCTCATACTACTGCTGACAACAGCAACTTGATGCCTTCAACAAAATTATGGGCGGACATCATGAAATAGCACAATAATTTGTTGACACCTAAGTCCTGCTCATGACCAGTTACCCATTCTTATCATTGTCTGTGCCCCTCTCTTCCAAGATAATGGTTCCAAATCCTGATTTATTATCATTACCCTAACTGGGGATATTGGCTGTTCAGCTATCACAGGCAGATCAGCCGTGCTATCATAAATAAAGTAATATACTTATATCGGTTATACATGGAGGCGTTATGGGCTGGATGGTCATCAATCAATGACCTTGTCGTTTGAGATAAGTGACCATTTGCCTTTATGGTCAGTCTTGAGATGATGAATTGTTGCTTCTGATTTCCTTGAGAGCTTAGCCTTGGCTTAAGACTGCATTGTGTTGATTGGCATGTCCTATCTGAACATGGGGTTAACTGGTCAGTTCGAGATGATGAATTGTTGCTTTGGATTTCCTTGATAGCTTAGCCTTGGATTAACTGTTTATTGGTATGGTCAGCCTGAAGGATTGTTGCTTCATTTTCAGGGTACCATTGCTTGTGGCTATGCTACGATGCTTAATGCCTGTTGGCTCACCAAACACCACTCGCGTGGAGCTGACATTTGCCCGAAACCTTTAAATGCCAGCTTGTGAGGTTAGTTTTGGCCCACACTCCAGCTCCACCGCCATGGTTGGTGTGACAGTCAATACCTCCAGCTTGGTATCAATTCCTTCAACTGAAATCAACAAGTGCAATTAGATAAGCTTTTCTGAAAACTTCTCAAACAAAAAGTTTGATTTCGGAACTCGCCTAAATTTAAATCAAGCCATCTACAGATCTGGTTTTCTTATTTCGCCTGAGGTCGCTAGCATAGCGTCAGTGCCCTAAGACAACGTCAATCTGTGATTAGATCAAATCTTAGTCACCTTTCCCATCCCTGCTAATTGCTAAATTGACTTTTGACTAATTGCCAGCCTTCAATTGATGACTAGCGCTGACATAATTTGCCAAGCGGCGTTAAGAAGGCAAGAAAAACTCAGTCCTGTTTGCCGATTTTGTGAAATCTATAACTTGATTAGCAATTGACTCGACATAGTTTTTTGTACCCTCGTATCGAGAAATAAGCATCTTCCTATCCTTGCCTGAGGGTATCGTGATCTTTTGCCGACTTTTTACAATTGCCTTGTAACTAAGGAGACACGTCTGAGAAAGAGTCACATCATCTTTTTTTGCATCTGAACACAGAATTAGCAGTTGCCTCGAGGCCTTTTTGAACCACCAAAGAAATTCTCTGGATGAGCAAATAATGTCCCAAAACACTTTAAATTTCCCAAAATTTTAAAATATACGCCGGCTAAAAATAAACCTATTTTTATAAAACGTAAGATAATAAAGATATCATCAACTAATTTATTTTTTTGGAAAATAGACATAGATTTTTTAGGACAACTTTTCTTCCAAGTCTACTTAACCTTTATTTCCTTTCCAAAACAACCACAAAGAACACCTTTTCATCATTGACTGCAGCAACGGAACATGAAACAAACAACGCGGCAAGAAAAAAAAAAAAAAAAAAAAAAAAAAAAAAATTTTAAATGACCCAACTCTTCCCGATACCCTTTGACATTTGCAGATACCCTTGCTTTGTCTCACTTCAAAAGCAGATGAGTTAGACAACCCTGGCACAGAAACAGAGAATGTAGAGATGGAAAATCCTCTATAATCTAAGATGGCCACTAATATTAGAAATACACAAATGGACAGAGACAATCTGCCCTTCACCAAAGACCCTTGTCTGTGAGGGAAAAACAATGAAAAAATCTGAAAAAAATAATCACACGAACTTTCAAAAGGAAATGCGCAGCGAGAACAAAAGTTCAAAAGGAACCACAAGAAAAAGAACACCGCCAAGATGACGGCGACAATAAGAAACGTGGAATGGCCGAAGATGTTTAAAAAGTCTTGGCGCTAATATCGTCCACAAAAGTAATCTCGATACGGCACGCTTTGAATGGTCGCAACTCTCTTGGGCCTAGCGGTCAAAGGGGATCAGTGCACCATTACATCTTGAGACATTTCATCTCGCTAAAAAGGACGCCGCCATTTAGCATGATACGCTAATGGTCGGATTATATTTAGCGAGGAGCAGAGTCCAACAGGTAGGCGATAGCGTGAGATGAAAGAGAGGTTGTGCACCAAAGGAGTTTTTACTTTTAATGTCTGAGATTGAATGGAAATTGAGAATGTCCAGTGCCCAGCAGGTAGTCATATGGTACCTGATTGTCTAGATAACATATGATCTTTTGATGGATAGTTTAAAGTCGAAAGGAGGCTGGACATTATGTTGATGAAGGCGCCAGGTTTGGGAGAATCTTTCTTGTCTGAAGTATCCTGTTAGTACTTTGAGCAAAAGGGCAAGGCAAAAGTATCCACTTTCAATAAATGTCAACATCTCAAAACAAATCAATCCTGACATGACCTTGAGCTCTGACCTTGACCTTGACCTTTAGATGTGTCACCAAAGCAGCCAGAATAATCAAATTAGTAAAACATCGCATATCATCAGTAAAAGAGACGGAAGATGGGATCATTCTGTTGCCTGATGAGGAAAAATCATGAAAAATCATCTCCCGAGGTGGTTTCCGTGCACTGCTTTTCCTCGGGATTGAGATGCTCCGGGATCTTAGAATCTAATTAGTGTGATCCCTTGGATCATCAGGAAAACAGAGAAGAAAGCCTCGATCAATTCATAATTAACACTTTGATTACAATGAGAAGGTTAGGGTCGTGATCCTCAGTTGTCACCTTTGGCCATAACCGCTGCCGAATAAAAACTACAGCGACACACATTAAGTGAGAGTGAAGACAGACTATAACGGCAGGCAAAGGCAAACGATTCGGAAGCAAGGAAACATCTTGCTGGTCTTCGAAGTCCCCCTGCCTCTGCATGGTGTAATTGTTTGAGGCCTTAAACCATTGTTCATGGTCTGAATTGTCCTCAGTGTTGATCCTCCTTGGGATTGAACAATGGTTCATCTGATCATCAGTCATATTCAAGTACCTTCACAGATCTATAGCTTTCATGTGGCCCTCAGTGGTCTAGTGGCAGAGGTATGGGACTACCACACAGAGGGTCCTGGTTTCACATCACGCAAGAGGCAGGGATAAAAAAAAAATTTTTTAATTTTTCATAATTTTTTTTTATATGGGTAGAAAGAAGAATATTTTCTCTTTCCTTCTTTCTACCCAAATAATCTGTTTTTCATTTCTCTTTTTTCTTTTTCTTGATAGCAGTAACATGAGGTTGATGAATGTCACAAATTTGGCTGTAGCCCTCAGCCATCGTACTCCAGAATCTGGTTTTGGTATCTTGATCCTCCAGTAACGGGGTTTTCCATGTGTTTCAAACGGAGCACAGCCTTGGAGAATGCGATGTGTGTTCCATTCTCAGTGTTTGATTCTATTTCACTTAAAGAATCAATCAGTGTTTTCCGTTTTCTAATGATCTCGATGTCTACAGGCCAAGCTGACATTCCATACTGATTGATTCAACGATTGTAATCAAAACATGACTTTGATGGGTTCGGTTCGCCAGGAAAAGAAATCAATAATCATCCAGAAACTATAGTACATCAAGTCAATAAACAAATCCAACAAAAAAACTTTCACTGATAGATTCAAAGGTTTTCAATTTCTTTGAAAAGCCTGTCTGATATTTTAGGCACTTTGCAAAGCATTACCACAGTTTTTAGAATAACCTCTATCAGGTGAAAAATAGTGGAAGTCCAATCTTGAGCGATTTCACTCCAATTTATACCAGAACCTGGTGATTTTCTTACCGAAGTTTACGAGTTTGAGCTTTTCCTCGGCTTACTGATCATTTAGACGCAGGTAGCACCTGATTGTGTTGATATTCGCTCATCGAAACCTGCTATTTCTACGAAGCTTGGGATTAATTCTGGCTCCAGCCACCAGGAGGTGAGCTGTATGTATATGATACCAGACTGCGGGCTGAGATAAAAATCCGTCAAGCTACTGCTAATCAAGGTATGAATCTGAAGTCTTCATAGCGTTATTGCCAAATTGTTGCATGTTGGGTTTTAGGTGATCTCACACAGATACCACAACGGTTAAGCAGAATTTCCCAACCATTTTTGGGTTTTACTTACTTGAAGTGCGGACTACTCCTGAAAAGACAATACAAGTAACTTTACTGCTGAACAGAACAAAAAAAAATTTATAAACAGATCCTAAATCAAAAGTTAAGTAATCTAAGACAGATAAAACAAATCCATCAATGACCAAACCGATACATCAACATTACAAAGTTTCTTGCCTTTCATCAAAGCACAAGGTCAGATATCATAGCAAATGAGGAATATCTTCAAAACACCATCAAAGACATAGGAAAGGTTTACAATTCACTGCTTTGGGCATCTAACAATTCTCACAATGAAATGTGATACACCACCCAAAGGACCTTAATAGAAACCATATAGTTTTTGCAAGAGCTATTCTATTATTTCCTGCGATCAAACGAACTCGGTTTAAGAAATTTGATTATAGTTCTTTGACTTTTGAAAACTCGATCTTGAAATCCTTCTGTTTAATCCATTAAGCAACCTATGCTTAAATCCTTTGGTTAATTTAGCATCAAGACTCCAGAAATGGCTTCTGTGACTAATGTTATTTTTATTACAGTTCAAGTTAACCTGACCAGAGTCTTATACACAAAAATCACATTTTTCATTACGGAATTCACTTACGAGTTTGGTACACTAGAGTTGGCATGAACTGTTACGTTTCTCTGACATTTGTAACCAGATCCAAGAAAACATTTGTCATTTGTAAAAATGATTCAATTACTTTGATTCATCATGTTCAGAAGAAATCTCGATAATCTTTTAAAGGTCGGAAGTTAAAAATCACACAGACAGTTGGACTGTCTAATGTCTGAAATGGTATTTTTCTTCTTCAGTTTTTGCTATGCGCTTGGAGGAGTCATTCCTCCTCGAACCTGTCCAGGTGGACTAATTCCTCCGCCAACCTGTCTGTCCAGGGGCTAAGCCTTTTTGCACGCCACTACGATAGGTCCCAATTGGGTACACCGGTCTTGAGACTCCGTCTTCGATCCATCGCAAGCTCCTCATGCTTCTCACTTAGTGGGGTATTTCGCTTGCCCAAGAACAGTCACAGGCAAAGACACCAGGTACAAAGAGCATTGGTTTTAAGTCTCATTCAAAGAATGACCCACCCTGCTCAACATCTTTTCAATACTTACCTGAAAAATCAGAATGATACAAAAAGTCAGACAGGTGAAAAACAGATCATTATCACAGAGAGAGAGCAACAGAGCATGCAGGCTCAGGCTACGATGTCACTGATGACGTCACAAGGATGCCATGACGTCATCATGATGTCATGACGTCGGGTCAACAATCACAGCTGTCAGACAGTCCCTGAATGATCTCTTCATTCAGTTGCGGTCATGCAGGCGCAGTGGACACCAAATTGCCACGTCAACATCATTTATTATCAGAGAGAGAGGGATGCATTTTCTAAAACTCTTGTAGATGTAATTACCTGCACAATATTTTTCTTTGTTGATTAAAAGATCAATCCATTTTCATTGGTGCCTTGAAATAGTGGTCAGCTTTGATCAAAAAGGTCAGATCTATTCTATCACAAGATCACCATTATTTTTAGACTTTCAAAGCAGTTTTTCATTAAACATGAATTGAGAAACTAATACTTGCGATTAAGAGTAATCATACCTTATAAAAGAACAAAGGAATATCAGTAACATAACATAAGGGAGACCTTTGGATAAACTGATGGAGCACAAAATATGAATTGAGGAAACAATAATGTTTTTGATATTAATTGTAGCTTATGAAAGAACTAAAGAAGACTAGTGGCTTTTATCATAAGAGATACCTTTTGATAATTGATGGTATTTTCTTGACAAAAAGCTGCTCTAAATTGGCATTTGTTTTCATTCGACTACAATCAAAGAATTTATGGTTTCAAAAGAAGATCTAAGGGAAGAATTTACATTTGACATGAAAAGCGTAAAGCAAAACGCAAAACAGATTTTTTAGAAGTGAACCTTTATAGGCCGTTGGTCTCTAATACTACTAAGTTTGATGTTCATTAATAGTTCCTATGTATTTCTCATTGATATCTAAAACAAGGGAATCAACATCAAAATGGTTGAGTCCTTTAGGACTGATGATAAAAAGTTTAGTTTACAGTGTTCCGAGTTCAAGCAGTTAGTGCATTTAATGCCGAGAAGATACAGGTAGAGCCACCAAGTGGTCAACAGGAAAAGTATCCCTAGCCCACTAAGGGTATTTCATTAGAACCTCTCTACTGAGGACACTCTCGGGAGAGACAAGTACTGTTCTTTATAGAGGAGTCCTGATTAGAGAGGTCAAATTGAATGGAAACATCTAAATTGGGACCAAAACTAGTGTCCTTAATAGAGAGGTAGTCCTTAATAGGTAACTGTACGCTAAAGGTGGTTCAACTGTAGTCATTTACCAGTTCAGTATTCATATGTCGCTTTTTCACTTTCTAAATATACATGCCAACCGTCGAAAAATGAAAACTTCCGCAGTAACATGAGTAAGCTCCCCTCGTCATATGCGCATCACGCAAGCTTCAAAATGCGGCAAGCAAAAACCGTTACGATCAGTTATGATATGAAGTGTTCATATTTTTCTCTCTCAAAATAATCCCAACTAGTTGATTACACAGCAAGCTGACAGTACAAATCACGGGTGCCGCGCGACTCTGACGTTTATTCATTCAAACCTACGCCGCTGTAATCCGGCGATCAGAAAAACGGTCAACGAGACAGCTTCCTCATCAAGTAAGGATTAACTACAGACCAAGTGCACGCCAAGGCATATAAATTACATTGCCGGAGTATATCTTTTATTGTGGCGCATCAATTCCATGTCGAACCTTTTCCGTGATGAAAATTTGCGGTTTTGGAAAGCTTTTCGGTGATGACTTATCATGGAGATGGAGATATCTGTTTGGTCGGTACTTTTGATATGGAATCAAAGGCTCCACGACTCTAGCCTGACAATTCAGATGCGACGCCGAAAACAGCTGACTCAGCACACATGAAAGTCAAAAACTGAAGCCCCACAGTAACACATTCTCAGAATAAAAGTGTTCAGACTGGAAAATATGAATTGTATTGGAAACAACGCATGCGGAAAAAACAAACAAGAAAATATACACCGTCGACCAAGTGATATTTCTGTGATTTTCCCTTTGTCCTCCACTTTGACAATACACGTCATATCTTTTGACGTAAGCCTCAAAGCAATAGTCAAGAACACATTTTACATTTCTCCGGCTTTCTTCTTCTTAATGTAGTTAGGAGACAAAGGGTAGAAGATAGAGGATGAAGTTCAGTTTCTTTTGATGCGTAATCATAACACGTTTTTAATTGTTCTGTCAATGGAATTGAAGATGAAACAGGACAAGATAAAGCACTGTCTGCGCATCTTCTTAGATGTTGTTTTAAAGAAACTGTATAATTATACAAATGGAAAGTTTAGTTTTTGCTTTTGATGACTCCTGTCTTGGGATTTATATGAGAAAGTTATAAACGGTTGATGAATACATTGTTCTAAAAGGGACTATAGACAGGCTTTAAGCGCCTCGCAAACTAACAATTTTAATCACTGCAACCTGCAATGGAGTAATGACAACATGACAAATAACTGTCTTGTTTGCTGAGACTTTACAAGAGGACAACTTGAAGGCGGTACAGTTGTATGCAAAAGTAAACAGATGTGTCTTTTTCCTTGAATGGAACAATCTCATACTGAATCTTCATCATGCACAGAAGCTCTTTGTTTGAAATAAGTCAATAAATATATAGCGAGAAGCCTCCTCCCTGTGACATCAAATAGTATCAAGCTTGGCTATCATGCCAATAATCCTAGTTTCCTACAACAGCCCACAGCGTGAAATACTATATCACGCTAGGTCACTGTAACATTCAATATCATACCACAATAGCCCTTGATAGCCGCTTCATTGCATATTCTACGACAGGCTACACTTCTGTGGCACGGAGACCCTTGGTCATGCAGATGATGAGAGGGACTTTGAATGGCCCGGATGCACGGCACGTGTCACTGCCTCTGACAATGATCCGATGGAGTGAGTTTGAGATTCGGTCCGACATCTCCTGTGTTGTTGCAATATGGACCACGATCATATCATTATTTTTGGCAAGGTGTGATGAATTTTGCGTTTTCTGTCAAACACCAAGACTACTTTCTGTTGTCAGGCTTGATTAGGTTAAGACATTGATGAGTCTTATATTGTATGGTGTACTGCTCCTCAGACACAATTTCCAAAGATCTCAGTCGAACACATTTGAAAAAGTTTTTCATCAATGCTTGGACATCATCCTCTGTTTAATTCTCAAGAGCTGTTGCCAGACACACTGAAGAAAACTCATGTGGCCTCAATGACATTGTTAGCATCACACTCACAGAGTTCATCACAGCTAATAATAAATGTTTGATTACCGTCGAATTCAGACGGACATCGTGAATTCAGACGGATGTCATTCTACACCATGGTGACAGGTCTGCAAGAGTTTGATCATAGTCCGAATTGTCCTGACATTTTTTCACAGAATCCGAGCCATTGTTGCAGTTAATTCCATCATTGTTCCAAAGATGTCTCATTGTCCCACAAATGAGGTTCATTGTTGCGAAAATCTTCAATTGTTGCGATGCCCAGATTCCAATCATTTCGCAAAGATTTAATATATTTTAAACAATGACGACTGCAGGATCATTATCTCTTATATTCTTTTATCATTTTGGCTACATTATGAAAGGCGGAGGGACAAAAGCTGGCCCCAGCGTGTATCAGTTTCCATTAGATCTCTCGGACTTCTCGTCTTACTGTCATAACAGGCCATTGTTTGGCCGAAGAGGTTAGCGTCCATTTCAAGGTGTGGACGATTTTTTACCGAGGATTAATCTACCTATCCATAACAATTAGCTGCGGTCGTCTGCAGAGGGCATGAGATGAGGTGATTGGAAAATGAGTCCATCTTGGGATAAACGGAAGATGAAATGGCAATACAATGACAGATGGTTTCATGTGACACAAAGTTATTTGTCACTTCTTTCCCAAGTCCTTCCAGAACTTCACGATTTGTTTGTTGTCATTTAGCAAGCCCACCGCACTCAAAATCGCCAAAAACCGAGAAATTTTTTTTTTTTTTTTTTTTTATCCTGATCAGGTCCAGAAAGCCCGAGTGAAAATTTGAAACTTTTATTTTGAAATAAAATTATATTTTCATTTCTCCCTCCTCTGAGCTGCCTCGACAGAAGTCTACCGTGAGAGCAAAAAGAATTTTGATTTTTTTAATTTTTATTCCACCCTCCTCAGCTTGTTCTCGGATGAAAAAACACGCCATGAACTAAGGCATAAAAAAGTCTCGCCAAAGCTCTACAAGGGACTCTTTAAACATAAAAGTTCTGTAATTTTTTAGTCTGGCCAAATAATTGATTAATTTTACTTCTGGGAACAATTGACTAATAGGATATGATACATATAATCACTTAAATTAAGACTGATAACACCCTAGAGTAGAATTTGATATTGCCCTCATCATATGAGAACACTCTTGGCGATTCAACTTTTGAATTTGTCTGGGTCGAACTTTCCGCCTAGCAAAAAGTTAATCCTCCTGCTATCAAACTGCCGACTGGCGAACTCATTTCACCGAAAAGTGACCCACGAACCGAGGGGGCATAGACTACTGGAACTGGCTCAGCAGCAAGAGGGTTACTCTTGATAGTATGTTGCACATTAGTCATACATTTGGTGGGACACGTGTTCATAGCATGGTTAGGCTTTTCAAACAATTAGCCCGACACACAGCCATGTTAATGCTACACACATCCTTCATTTAAAATGCCAACCATGAAAAAAAAAACTGCATTGTCCATCAGCGCACAATGGACCACTTTAAAACGCGAACCAATTAACAGATGGGCAACATCAGCACAGCTCAAGCAAGAAGACAATTGCACGCTGATTACAATCGTCCGAGCTGCACAAGACAAAAAACGGAGCACCTCCTCTTTTATTCTTGTTTGACAAAGCATTTCAACAGCTGTCCAAAGCCCTGGGTGTGTGTGGCACGTTCGGACTGACGCGGTCCACAGTAGTCCGTGCTACGTAGCAAGTATGGCCATAGCCTCAGGCGAGTTTGAGATCTGCATGTTTATAACACTTGTTTGAAATCAGCCGCTCTATTATTTTTTCATTGAATTCTTTGTTAATCTTGTAATGGAAAAATTGTTAGGGCATGCTGTCTTGGACTAGCTAAGATGGTTCATGAGGTTCAGAGATGAACAGATAAATAGGAAAGAGTATCAAAAGACATCAAATATTTTATTGCAGTTGGTCAAATATGACATCCCGTCTTTATTAGTATAGTTCCATCTCAAAGACGACTACTGGTCACTTTGGTGACAAGATGTTTGTAGCCTTGGGCATGGCACTTTGCTACAGTTCTGTACACGTGCGGTGACATTATCATGATTATGTGCCAAAGGGTGAATTCCCAGCAGAAGCTAGGATGCAATATTTCAATTTTAGAAACAACCCGAGGGGACATTCAGAGCCAGAAAACAAAATTGGACACATTTTGAGTTCAGATATGAGGGGCATTCGAGTCGGGACATGTGCACCCTACGGCATGAAACTAGTCACAATAGCACACACGTGGAGGCTGGTGGCACTCTGCGCCAGTGGGGCGACATGCACCCGCCCCGCTCCACCTTATAAGGAGGAGGAACAAAAAACTGACAATTGAGGAGAAAATTTGACACTTTTTTCCAGGTGTGTGTGGCCTCGAGCAAGTGATTTAACTGCTTATGATTTGCCACGTGAATCGCTGTTGTCATGGAGCTGTGCGGCAAATGCAGTCCCAACAAATATTTGAGAATTTTGAACTTATGAAAAAATTCAACTATGAAAGATGAAAAAATTTCTAAGTCCAAATACTTTTTCTCTTGAATTTTTTTTCTGCTCAAAATGGAGAAACATCATCAGTCCCAAAAATGTTTTGACTTTGAAAATTTTCAGAATTTTGAACTTAGGAAAAAATTCAACTCTAACCCTGTCAAACCTACAAAGACCAATATCCACAGCTAGCAGCAAATTTTAACAAGATTTTTAGCCTCGAGAGCACATTGCGGCATGTTTCAAATTGCTTTGAGGGGATCCCATGCTGGCTTAAAATAATTGGCGATGGAAATTAAAACTTTGGAGAGCAGATCAGGATGTCGTCCAATTTCACTTTATTTTGCCGCTAATTAATTGCGACCGTCTAATGAAGATGAGTCTCACCTGTGCTTCGAGATTATAAACAAAGGATTTTGTTTAACTTGCTTTTTTTATCGCTTTTGTTTGTAGCCTTTTGAAGGTAGATGTTCAGTAACTCCTGTAAATCACTTATGACTCAATGCAAGTGACCTCCTGAAACATTCTGACATCCTGAGACCGATTCCACTGAATCGGCAGAAACCTTACTGCTCATACCTTTCAAAATTCCAAAATATTATTTCGGATACTCATCAAACGGACGACAATCGTTTGAAGACACTCAAGAACAATCGCCCAGGCAAAACCATGACACACTAAAGAAGCTCTAAAAGGTATATTCTCTATTTGATATCACACCCAAGTCAAAAGCTGAAGCGTTCTAAGAGTGGAAACTCTTTGATTCGTTAGTGTGCATTGATTTTAGAGAATTCGCAACAATGGTCTTGTCAGACCAAAAATCCCTCAACGCACGCTCGCAAAATGTCCGCAGACAATAAGTCCAATCTTCATTAACCTAATTCTCTGTCCATTTTTTCGCAATCGAGACCAAACGGAACTCAAAGAAAACGCGCGCAACAAAGAGGATATTTCGGTCTTTGACAAGCCAAAACATAACTCTAAGTGGATCACAGAGATTATAGCATTTTCACCATAATATAATTGTTTTGGGCCGTGATAAAAGTCGGGCTAATTCCCCGTTCCCCGCCTGCCAAACGTCATTATAACCTATTCATCATATTCACCATCACATGCAAACATGATATGACCCACTACCATTGTTCGGGCTAGCTCGTAGCATCCATGTTGGTACTAGCGCTACATGCTAAGCGTTTAATGACGAATTCATCAGTCTAATTGAAACCGAGGTAAATCTGTTGATGAAGGCTTGTTAATTTCTAAATCATTCTTGTTATGACTTGTCATGATTTATCTGAGGAGTTTTTTTCGATGTTAAAAAAGGCAAGTGTTTTCAGTTACACAATTTCAGTTTCACCACAATGGCCAGATGCAAACTGCTAAGGTAGCTAATAACATTAAGAGATCGTTTTCAGGTTGTCCATTTTCACCGGACCTCAGACAAGAGTGCTCACCTTACATCATGTTATCATAACAGGATAATGACCAACCACAGTCCAGCACTTATGGTATTCTCCAGGGAGGCTGAGATTCTCTGCAAGCCCGACTTACAAAAAGCTAATTAAGGTGGCGACAATTAGTATCCGTTTAATCTCCACAACGGACAAGGACGGGTCATTTTTGGCGATGACCAGCGGTGAATCACCATGACCTGTTTACTCATATTCCATTGTTCTCTTATCTTTGATCTTGTGAAGTTTTGATAAGATTTTATCATGAAATGGCAAAGATCATTTGAGATGTGTCTGGTCCGATTATTTCCTGTTTTTTTAGCAAAAGATGCCAGTAATGCTATTGTGTAATATTCTTTGTGTCACATCTTTACGATATTCTTTTGTTTCTATTCTCACATGAGCCATACTTAGCAGCAAAATAGCTGAAAATTTCAATTCAGAAAAAGCTTCCGTTATAGCTATACACGTAGGTTCGTTATCCTCTTTGATCTCTGTCAGTTTATTTCAAGCAAGTGTATGGATAGGGCTGTCACAGAGGCACAGTGGAAACATCAGCACCTGCACCTCTGAGGACCCGGGTTCGATTCCCGCAGACTCATGTGATAGAGACAGCGACTCTCTTTGGTGGTGTAGGTTTCCTCTGGGGTCACTGGTTTCCCCCTACTTAGATTAAAATCACCCAAAATCGTTTACCAAGCTAATGATATCTTTATGTTTTTATGACCCTAGCTGATTCATCGCTCATTGTCTCTCAGATTTTAATCTTATAAATGACTGATCAGATTCTCATCAGGTTAATGATCCATCATAACCGACTTTGACAGATTCAAACCAATTGTAACCAATAGTTTCCTCTGTCTTAAACACAGACGATACACATGTTTTTAAAGGAATACCTACGAGATAGGCTTCAGACACTCTTCAGATTTTTGTTCACATCCTAAATTTGGTTGGATACGTCAAGGCAGTGAAAGTGTTAAGAGAGAGGTTCTATACTTTTCTTGATTGGCCATCGATTATTCTCCCTCTGACATATGTGACAGGAAGTTTTTGATGCTGTTTGTGAGGGAATATAATCATGTTTGTACATAGCGCTATCGTCTGTGTTTTTGATCTTTTTCAAGACAGAAGTCACCCTTAATCCATGGAGTCATTAGTAACGTTCTCCAGGAAGGCAACTCACTCACCAATTAACAGACACGAGCATTAGGTGCTGGCATCAAAGTGAACCCCTCCGGTAAAAAATCAAGCAGAAAAAATGCTGTGTTTACAAGAAAAGGTCCATTGTTCGTGTATATTGAGATAGGATAGGATACTATGATTCATGACTCTCAAGTTCTGTTCATGCTAAGCTGCTAAACTTTATACTATATTTTGTATATTGTTATGTACATCAAACTGGTCACGTAGGGTGGAACCAAATCTGAAGTTGATTTCGTGCTACTTTACTAGAAAATGCCATTATAACGTGTGCATTGACTGTACATCAAACCAGTAAACTTGGAGAGAAAATACATCTCTGGTGACCTAAAGCTGTGTTGGACATATACTGTGCGCATCTGCTGTACATCAATGTATATGAGTTACATCAGCCGAGGTTGAAACTGACGGTAATCTCAATCGTATCTTTAACGAAGCCTGAACAAGAGCAGATTGCGCCTAGGGGGTGTTCCAATAATTGAGAAACGAGCCGAGCACCGCCCCACCCAGTGACCTAAAAAAACTTCTGTCAAGACACATTCTTTGCCACGTTCACAGATTTCTTTGAGAAAAGACACTTTCGAGCAAATATCGTAACTTTGGAGAGGACCATTCAGATCACACACACAACTAGCAGCACTGCACACACAGACTAGTTTCGGTTCTCACATGAACTGCAAACTGCGACAACAGTTTGGAGTTACGAGGTCACATTTTAGACAAAGCGTCATCATTTTTTACTCTGGAAAGTCATGACATCTCGCTAATCAGGACGGTTGCTTTCAAAGAAACACAAAGCCAAAGTAAACATTGATAATCCTAGCAACATCAGTTCTAATCTGACGTTATTATCTCCATTCATTCTTCTAATTTGACAATCTTTTGTGTCCCATCATTCATCATTTCAAAACCACACAAAGACTTTCATTCACTGCAAACGTAAACAAACGACAAAAGGTGGGATCACCTCATTAAAGCCATTAATTAAGGAAACAATTAGCGAGATGGTTCCAATATGGTTTTGGCAACTTGTAGTATTCGGTTTCAGTTTTGAGGCATATTTGATTTCTGGTCTGTCAACTAATTAGAAAAGTTACAATTATGGTTTGCCTGTGTTGATTAGGGTGTTAGCTTCTACTGACACCGAATACAGGAAAAAATGTTTTTCAAAAACACATTTTTGGGAGCGAAAGCTATTAGTTAATGAGGAAGATATACAATGTCACGGTAATAAGTTGACTAATCTGCGGTATCTTTCAGTCTTCATAGATGGTGATCAAGGACACCTTGGGACTGACAAGCACTGACCTTAACAGAGAGTGTCCTGATTAGAGTGGTTGACTTGAATGGAAATAGCCAACTTGAATCCAAAATTAGTGTCCCTAATAAAGAGAGTGTCCTTGTTAGAGCAGTGTCCACTAAGGAGGTTCCACTGTATGTATATCACATATGGCTACGAAAGGAAACCTATTTGCTACATGAAGAATTCACAATCTCAACAGTGATAAAAGTTTCAAAGGATAGACCTTCCATACTGAAACATCTGAAACCCTCTTCTCCATATGGCTTAAAGGCCTTGTTCTCTGTCCCTCCAAAGGCCTTGGTCTCCACCCCTCCACCTTCAAATAGCATAATCACTTGGTTTTTACTTTGCCATTTTCCTGTCAAACATAACTAGACAAAGACTAATGATATCTCTCCCCGCCCTGTAATCTTACTAACTATCGGCAGTTATCTGTAGTTGGTGCTAATGACAGGCAAGGCGGAGAAATCGGATGACCGTAGGTCAGACTCGTTACACATTGGCGCAAGGCGGAGACTCAAGAAGAAAGCTCTATTTCCCTTCAAAAGATGAAGAACAATAATCTTAGCTGCGAACCTGCCAACCCATGGGTCAGTCTCATTGCTTCTTTGATGCAAAGTACAGGCGTGAAGAAAGCTATGTTTATGTAAGTAGTTGGTAGCATGATGGGATATAACCATGACCATAATGCTGACAGGTCAAACTTTTAGCCAAAGTGGAGCACACGGAAATACTTCTGATGTCCATTTGAATCTGCTACTGAATATATACCCCCATCATTGCCCAGCTTCCAGAGATGCTGTCTGAAATAAGGACATAAAATTTTCAGATGTTATCAATAATAGTAAACTTGGCTAACTTTAGTCAAAGCTAATTGAAAATGTGCATAGTGTGTTGGAAAGAAACCTGGTGAATTTCCCATCAGACTGATGATTAGTTGTCAAGGCAATGTCAAAATCTTTGTCTTTCTCTTCCAATGTCAAAACTTTAATAGAGTCACGTAATTCGATGATCCACACATGAGGCAAGATTAGCCTTGAATGCTGACCAAGTTGTTAACTTATCAAAGTTGCCATCGATCATTGCACCAAATTAGCAAACTTACACATCGTAACGATGATGAAAATCTATAATTCGTCAACTCGTGGCATCAAAACGTTACACCAGTCGATGTCATGCAACGCGCGGAAAGCAACACGATTCTGCATCATTAAAACTCTCCTCCTTAAGCAACGAGATGGCTATCAGAATCGCACAATAACGAACAAAAGAGACGCGCAAAATGAGCCCCTTGTCAGACACGGCATCATCGCGAGGGAAATCACAGATAAAGGAGACGACCCAGTCAATATACGAAGATCGAAACTGCGCTTTAATCTTCTCATTATACGCTCAGGATATCCAATAAGGAATTTGTACGCAGATTCTGCGCTTATGGAAGTTCTGAGAACCGTTGTCAAAGCACAAGGACAAAAATCTGCAATTTCTGAACAGCCTTGACGATGTTCATTCTTTCAAGAAACGGTATCGTCGATAGACTCCTGAACGATCTGAGTCCGAGAATTAATCTCCTTGCTATATTCATGGTCATATCCTATTGGAATTCTTGGCGACACGATACGGAAGGTCTTTGCTTGGCTTCTTATGAATTGGTGCTGATAGGAAGATTTGATATAGCTGTGGAGGGTGATGGCTTGGTGGTTAGAGCACCAGACTTTTGGCCTGAAACCTATACCAGTAGGGTTGAGTCCCTTCTGCACCAGAAAGGTAAATCATACCATTTTTTCACATAAATAGCACAAAAGATCCAAGATTGTCAGATTTCGGTTGACGGAGGCGCCACTGTCAAAGAGTAGGCTTGTGTTGTGTTCGAGCATATAAGCTGGCACTTGCCAATGTGTGGACCACCGGATCATGCTTGCCGATGCTCAACGCTGTTCTGCAATATGGCATTGTATACTGATAGGGATTATTTCCGGAATTTCGAAATTGATAAGGTACATATCTGCGCAAGAGAGGGTGACGCAATAGAGCAGCCATTTTAGTCGCCATCAAGACTGGACGTCAACAGATCAAAGCAAATAGCATCGATGACTTTCACTACCAACTTCATCAGAAATGAATATTTACCGAGTTATAAGATTTAATCGCTGCTTCTGCATGACTCAAAATGTCATTTATCACAGCTGGATCCACTGAATCATTTCATTGCGGGGACTATCGTAATATTATCACCAGTTGCGCTAAGGGTTGTGACAATCTCGGTTTAATCTTAATAGAATCGGAGCGATCGCGAGTGATGACGGCTGGACCCTTGCCCGGTTTGTTCTGATGTCCACGATTGGTCGTAATTCATCAATCAAGCGGATGATTGGACGACGCAACAGGTCAAACCAGGAGAGGTCGGGTCAATACTTCGGCGCGAATGGCGCTGACCAATCACTTCTCATTTGATTGGTGTTCGCTAAAAAAGGTGTCCGAATAGTGGATTTTTTTACGAAAAACTGTTTGAGACCAATGGAGGATGTGCAACTATCCATGAACATGATGAGGGCCAAACCCCTGGATAATTGCTGGGAGATCTCTCAGTATCTAATTGCTGACCAATCACTCTCAATTTGATTGCTGGTCGGTAAAAACAGCATCCGGACGGTTCATTTTTGAGGAAAACTTCTTAGACCGATGTGTGATTGGATCTGCAACTAAGTATGAGAGGCCAGACCCGTGGATAATCGCCGCAAGAAACTTCAATATCTATTCAGAAAAAGAACCATCACAAAAAACTTTAATTCTGAACCGAAGAAACCAAATCAACAACATACTTAGAAGCAGACCAGTTGCTTTTTCGCTACTCATTACTCATTGCTCAGAAATGAGTAGGAACTCCAATGGCTTGAGGCGGAGTAAACTGGCATTTTGCCTGTGTGAAATTCCAAAGGGGGGCTAGAGTTACCCCACCTTATGAAAAAGAAAACTGTTGATACACATACATACAACACTACATCATGAAACATCAAACAACAGCTTGAGCAGCTGTTTGAAAAACTCTTAGAAGACAACATGATATTCCCCTTGAACATCCTCGCTAATGCATATCGGTTATAATATTCCCCAAACTAAGCAACCGAACACTGTTTACCATTACGCAGCTAAAGAACATCATGAAAAATTCAGATCTGCAAGTCGTTTTTTTAGCGAACAGATCCCCAGCTGATTTTCTCCATCTAGAGAGCGTACAGCTCTGACATGTTATACTGACAGACTGACAAGCTCATTGTAGAACTGTTTTACCCACTGGTGTACAAGTATCAATTTGGTGCTGTGATACTATCTCCTGTCTTCGTCCTTCGATGGTTGAGGTTCATTTATGGAAACAACAATTACATGTACTTGAAAGCATTTCCAGTGGCCTCGACTGTTTTTCAAGGCCATTGCCTATCATTTCTGCTGCTAACATGTCAAATAGCAATAGTGCAGTTATAAGCTCATTGTCATTTTCATCATCATGTGAAAAAAGTGAAAAAAATATTTGGACCCAGAAATTTTTTCATCCTTTCATATGTTCAAAATTCTGAACAATTTTCAAAGTCAACATTTTTTTGAGACTCATGATGTTTCTTCATTTTGAGCACAAAAAAACAAGTGAAAAAAATATTTCGACTCTGAGATTTTTTCCAACCCTAACCCTTTCATAAGTTGAAAATTCTGAAAAATTTTCAAAGTCAAATTTTTGTAATGGTAATTAGAGAGGAAATCATTCGGGACCGGCGATTCTTGGTCGTCATAGCGGGGTGGTCGCGTTACCGGGGTGGTCACCGACCGGGGTTCCACGGTACACTATTGAGCTATATCTGTCCGAATTGTTTGTGTTCGAATACGAGCCAATCATCCAGAGAAAGCAATCAGGCTCATGGAGACAGTTTGAGATAAGATCAGAGATTATGCCCTGACTTATTCTAACTTCAATCATCTAAACCAATGCTTTGATGAATGAGCTCGGCAATTGTTCTTGAGGTGACTCCTGTACGGGGCTATCTGGTAAGGGAAGAGCAGCAACAGGTTGACGCAGAGTCTGTATCAGCTAGAGCCAATGTCTTTGAGCTGACAATAGGTAAAGTGGTTTATAGACCAATAAGAGAAAATACTAAAACGATTTGTTATCATTCTGTGCATTGATTTTTGCCAGTAAAGAAACCTTCACACCACAACTTCTCCTCTCAAAGACATTTTGGTCCAAATTCATAAAAGTCATTTAAGGGTTAGAAGTGTGTAACTTCTCTCTAATCAGTTTCAGGGCCTATTCATATTCTGTGAAGATTTGCATGAAGGGCCTGAATCTGTCTATTCAGGAGTTGACTTCTCTCTAATCAGTTTCAGGGCCTATTCATATTCTGTGAAGACTTGCATGAAGGACTTGAATCTGTCTATTCAGTAGTTGACTTCTCTCTAATCAGTTTCAGGGCCTATTCATATTCTGTGAAGATTTGCATGAAGGACCTGAATCCGTCAGCCAGATATAGAGCACTCTAAGTGTAAATCTATTACTTCTGGTATGTTTATTGCAAACTTCTACTGACATTGTGACTTTGAAGAAGAAAAATCACAGTGTAATTGCAGTGAAAACGTAATGTAATGACATGCTACATTTGAAAGTTGAAGCATCCTGCTGTGATATTATTCATCCGAATGCCACCAGCAACAACTAACGAACCTAGATTAGTCATTTGAGCAACAATTAATTCATAGCTTTTGAATTGCGTTTGGAAGATCGTATCATTTTATGTGATTGCGTTAGTTTTGGTTTACGCAATTTGTCAGTTGCAATCAGGTTGAGACTGTAATGATGATGAATTGGTCGAGGATTAGCATCGAACTTTGTAGAGATTGTCTCGGTTCATTAGAAGTCTATAGGAGGACCATTCATTTATGACTGCTGTTGGTATAAACACCACTCCTGACATTGATCACTGTTCCTTTCCAAATGCTTTGTTTTTCAAATTGCGTGATCTGAAAAAGACATGCAGTCGACCCATGAATGCACCATGAAACAATGGATGTATGCTAGCAGAATATATCCAGTTGTAACATCTGACCATTGAGCAACATCGACTGAAACCCATAACAATATACCACGCAACAGTAGGGTCGAAATCACGAGGACTGCATTACCGATATATCTCAATTGACTATGCAAACCTGTTCAGCGTATGTGAAGGCATTGTCAAAGCTTTCAAAGCCTATCTATTGTCAATCTCATATCAAAAAGCTGTGTCAAGTCCACTGCCAAGTCTTTCATTATAGGCTGGATCTTTGAAATGTACCGACCTATTCTTTCAGCGGACGTTGAACGGAAAACTTTCTGTTTTTTATAACGTACCTTTATGCAAACATCACAGATGCTGCACGAGTTTGTTGATTGTCGGTCTGATGTTGAAAAGCTGAGTAAAGACTGTCGTAGGTCCTTTTTGTTATTTGAAATATTAAACAAACATGGCCTGGACTTGAAAGCTAGAAGTGAAACATCAAAGATAACATTATTTCAATGAGTTTTCTGTTTGTCTTTTCATATTTGGACATATTGGACAGTCAGTGTCTGGTTTCATCAAATTTCCTGATGCCTTTCATGAAACTTGACAGGATTAATTGACATTTGATGTCCGCATTGACAGTTTTTAATGGTGAAATTCTTTTCAGTGGTTGATTTCAATGGGACATCCCTATGTTTTGGGGTGGGAATGATAATTGGTGAACTTCGCAGGGGTTGTTTTTCAATGGGCATCCCTCCGTTTTGAGGAGGGAATGATAATTGGTCCTTTCATTAATTTGGTTATGAATGAACTGCCCAGGAAGGATGTGTCACAATGACTAAGGATGGTACAATGAAGCTCCCTTGGGTCATCCCAATGAAAATTGTCCTTTGGCTTTTTGAAGTGAATAAAAATTAAAATGTTTCAGGTTGTGTCAATTAAAGTTTGAACTTGTCCACACTAAGTGCCCCCTTTCACTTCAATGACAAAAGCGGGAAAACGCATGGCAATAACAGACGTTTGATTATTTCAATGTAAGTCATTGGCTCGGCAATTGTATCTCAAATTAGGCCCTTTGAAGGGGTGAATTTGGTCATTGGGACCAGGGTGGTCGTGTTACTGGGGGCCTTGCAATGGTAATTAGAGAGGTAGCCATTTTGGACCGGCGATTCTTGGTCGTCATAGCGGGGTGGTCGCCGAAAGGGGTTCCACTGTACATAAAAGCAGCAAACTCCAACTCAATTATCCAGCATCAATTCAGTGTCAATCATTCTGACAAGATCTCCCCAAATTAACTTCCATAGAAGATGAAAAAGATGAGCAATGGCACCGACAATGACAGAACGCGCAACAGGCGCAGAATCAAAGATTAACCATGATGCAACAGACCGCGTAAACCACAAAATAACGCGTGACTGACACCGTTGTCTCCCTCGTCAAGACGAAACGTCAAATGTGGCGATCCACAGACATAACATCGATTAGAACCCGCGTTCAAATGTCAAACCCGCAAATATTCAGTTTTTGCCGATCTAATTTGGTCGACAAATACGCGGAGTACGTTAATTTTTTATTGGTTTAAGACGACCAATCAGATTTCGGATTAGATTGATCGAGATTTATTCGGTTGCGGCGGGATGGGAGAGACAAGGTCAAGTCGAGTTGACTTTTGATGTAGCGACATGGCTTTGGCGGGAGGGCAGGCTGGGCTGATGGTACTTTTGTATCTGATGCTCTGATCTGAAGATCCGATACTCAATGGGCTAATGCATTCAGTTACAACTAGCTGTTGAGGCTATCCAAGAGTTCTGTGTTCTGCCGATGCGAGACACTGGCCAGGTCTCTGTGCCTTGCATGCCTTACTCCATCCGAGTGTATAAACACCCTTTGAGGTGGTCATTGCTGATACCTGCAACATGAACCAGCAACTGCAGGTACCTATGTTCCCAACGATTACATTTTCAACCCAAAAACAAGATACTGGGTCTTCCTAACACATTCCCCAGTTTTCATACCACAAGAAAACAACCATAAAGACTACAATACCTTACTTGGCTTTTTAACACCTTATCTGCAAAGAATCTGTCATGTACTTACCTGCAAAGAAAGAAAAGAAAGAAACTATATTTTTAATCCAAAATACACAGATATGGCAAAGTTGAAACACCTGACCTGAAATTGACCAAAAAAAAAAGGACCAAATTGTTTGCCATAGAGAGAACTTCTCATCTCGTTCAGGCTTAACAGGCATTCGGTCCATCATAGCCTGCATTGTGACGTCCAGGACTGAAAAACCAGTCCGTCATTGAGAAGTGGTTAAATGCATAGTCTGACTGAGATGGCCGCAGGTTTCAAGCTCATGATATCCGCATCAAAGATACATCTGATGTGCACTCAAGACATAATAGCTTTCCACATGCAGCTGAAACGAAGGGTTAAAGCACAACAGCTCATAGAAATCTAATCTTCTCTAAGTAAAGTTTAATTTCAAAATTCGCTAAAAATCAGTCTCTTCATATCGCCTCAAGCCCGGAATCAATATACTACAGCATCTTTAGACAGCACACACAAAGGAACGATACCTGTTGCAAGGGACTCGAGCAGTTATTAGAGAAAATCTCCATTCCTTATAGTAACGATCAAACGATCACTTTTAAATCTTCCGTAGAGTACAAATGCGTAGGATGCATTGTCCGATCCCAGCGGAGATCGTCATTCCAGGTTTGTGCGATTTTTGTAATCTTGCATTAAATATTGATGCAACGGAGGCGTTTTGGATATTGCTCCATACAAGGTCAGAAGACGTTTTTTTAAATTTCATATCCCCAGGGATTTGAAAAAGTAAAACAAATTCATTTTAAAATGATATTTTACATTTTTCATGATCTGTCTAACAGCAGGATTAATGACTGTTGTTTTGTGCATTTCCCAAAAGGATTAAGCCAATCAGGGAAAATATTCCAAGAGGACAGTCTGAGTGATGCTGATATACCAGTTGTAATAAGGACCTCATTCCAACGAAAACATGGCAACGAATCTCGCCAAACACTACACTGTTTCCTGTCAGATATTCTCAAACTTAACCCCATAAGATTCATCCATCCTACATGAGCAGAAATTCGATTCCAGTTCAGCTAATTGACAAACTATCTATGTAATTATCACATAATCGACCTTGGAATCAGATTGACAACCTTGGTACCAGGAGCAGTTTGAAGTCATGTCGCAAGATTGCTCGTAGTGCCTGGAGATATGAAGACGTTGCTGATTCAATTTGCGGTTTAATGGGGAAACTATCAGAGAGTTGTTTTGCTATGATTAGCAACAGTCCGTGCCAAGGGCGGTATCATAATCCTGAAATTGTTGTTCCTTGTCTCAATCATACATGTGAAGATGTACCGATCGTATAGTTTGATAAAATAGCTATTAGACGTCTTTCTTTCTCACTCACCGGGTGCTTTAAGGATGAGGGTTAAGTTCCTAAGTTATAGTACAGATCCTATATATGACATATAATTTGATAAACAAGCTATTAGAGGTCTAGATTATGGGCTATCATGATTTAATGGCCAGATCCAAACCGAATGAGTCATGTCCAGCAGACAAGTTTACATACCATCATACATGTATTTTGTTATTGACGGGTAGCAGAATCCACTTTATATGATTTATCCTCTGTGATAATGGGTTTAGAGTCCTTTATGGGTGATCCGTGTGGTGTTTTATCATTCCGCCAGAAATTGCTCCATTTGTGCAAGAGGCACTTAACGCCGAATATAAGAAACTCGTCTGTTGCTTCTTGTTGTACCCTAAATGGGAAATATTTGTGGCGATGGACACTACGGGGCAGTATAATCTAGAGTTCAAGAATTTGCTAACTTACACCTTCAATTTCATGACCTTATGAGATCTTCCTTCAAGATAACAACCAACTTGATAAGCTTAACCGAACCAGTAAAATACACCAAACGATGTACATGCAACCCCTCTCAAAGTTAATCAAATTATTCAAAAATCTCGCTTTTCTCATCCAAGCACAAAGCTGCATGAATCCAAAATCCTTATCATATTTCTGATCCGACATGAGGAATTTTCATATGTTTTAAAAAATCGTAATTATGCAGAAAAACATGTGCAACAATCTCAGATTTGTACTCGGATATCAAAGCAGCGTTTATTTCTCAAAGTGATTGAATTAGTTGGCAAATTTACAAATTTGGAAAAAATATTTGATTTTAGATTATGAAATTATCTCAATTCTCTGAAATAATCTCTCCACATCTATATCAGATGCTAAAAGTTTCAATTCAAGATGGTCTGAAATGACAACGTTTTGTACAGATAACAGTGTGTAAATGTACAGCTACTTCATCGTCAGGTTACACTGATACAGAGTTTTGATGTGTTGAATGTAACCAAGATAGAATCGGAAAAAATTTCCAAAAAAAATCTTCAATCTTGTGTTTTAATCCCTGAAAACATATGTTCTCATTCATCAAGCGGTTGATGTAATTCTTATCACTCAGTGCTGTCAAGACTGTCAACTTTTTTTTACACGTCATTCAGGATTTTCTTGCAAGAAGTATTTTAGCAAGATAAACTAGTGAAAACAACTTTGGCTCACTATATATTGAGGATGCCCACCCGCTCAAACACAATTCCATCATAAAATGAAATTCAGGACTGCCAATCAACCCAGTATACCACAAACTCCCCTCAAAGATCCTTGACGGGGAGATCGGGACAGGACAGGACAGAGATAACACCATACCAGGACATTACCCGGACAACACCACCCCCATCATCACCTTCAGGCCATTCAGGACAGTGAATCAACCAAATAAACCTCAACTCCCCTCAAACATCCTCAAGGGGAGATCGGGACAGAACAGGACAGAGACAAGACCATACCAGGACAACACCACCCAATCATCACCTTCAGGCCATTCAGGACAGTGAATCAACCACATAAACCACAACTCCCCTCAAACATCCTCAAGGGGAGATCGGGACAGGACAGGACAGAGACAAGACCATACCAGGACAACACCACCCCCATCATCACCTTCAGGCCATTCAGGACAGTGAATCAACCAAATAAACCACAACTCCCCTCAAACATCCTCAAGGGGAGATCGGGACAGAACAGGACAGAGACAAGACCATACCAGGACAACACCACCCCATCATCACCTTCAGGCCATTCAGGACAGTGAATCAACCGAATAAACCACAACTCCCCTCAAACATCCTCAAGGGGAGATCGGGACAGGACAGGACAGAGACAAGACCATACCAGGACAACACCACCCCCATCATCACCTTCAGGCCATTCAGGACAGTGAATCAACCGAATAAACCACAACTCCCCTCAAACATCCTCAAGGGGAGCCCCAAACCGCCAAGTGCAATTAAGTGACCAACACATTTCCGACTTCAAAAGGTCTTGTAAACTGATCCAACAAACCCGAGCGTGAATCATAAATGAAACTTGGCGAGCCGAGGGAATTTCAAATCAAAATTGGATTGATTTTTAGCAAGAGGTTAGCAAATCAAATCGGACATGACATTTGGACGTCCTGGATGACAAAGTCTGGACAAGCAATCGAAAGCTCTATGGACCCCTTACACGAGTTGTCTGTACCGAAATAATGTAATTTGGACTTGTTCATTTGAACATAATTGTGCAATATTAAGCAGAGGGATGAATTTGTGGTTGGTCTGCTTACAGGAGATAGATTGCATTGTCACAGCAAAAGACATGAATTTCGGGTACTGTGGAAGACTGAGGAAACCCTCACTCTTTTGCCCTCACCTCACTCATTGAACTCTGCAGTACATATTTGCAGCTTCCAATGAAACCATGTAGTAAAACTTCGTAGCACAAAGATTTGCCTCCAACATGTTCCCAGCCAATATACTCATAGGGATGTGATGGTCAACTATGGTCCTACCTGCTCTTATCATGCACCTTCACTGACACTTCTGTTGCTCCCTTCAGCATCAATGTAAATGGTCCTTGTGACCCTCTCTCGCAGGTTTTCAAGTGGTCCTTTTGTGACCCTTCTTGAGAGCCATTCACAACATCCTCTCACACTTGCACCTTCCATTTAGAAAGTGTCGAAGCCCTAATTGAGATAAAAATCATCTGATGCGTCACAGGTCCCTTCTCTGTTGCTGAAGCCCTCATCCATCAAGGGTTTCATGATGACTACCCCTGTCAACAATGTTTGCATAGAAATTAAACCTAGCAAATCCAACGATAAAACTATGACTCTTCAATATCAAAGTTTGAAGAGGGTGAAAGGTTGTGTGTGTTGTTGAAAGGTTTGACACACGATGTGAGGATGTGTCATCGCGCTGCAAGTCTTTTCATTGCTAAGGTTTCAGTATTTAACTCTTAATTAGTCATGAAGCGTTGTTAACGATGGTTGGCATCTCGTGTGGACAAGGATGCCATGGAAAGCAGTGCTATAGATGGACATGCTTGCCATGGAAAGCCATGCCATCAAGGACATGCTTGCCATGGAAAGCAGTGCTGTAGATGGACAAGCATGCCATGGAAAGCCGTGCCATCAAGGACATGCTTGCCATGGAAAGCCGTGCTGTAGATGGACAAGCATGCCATGGAAAGCCATGCGATCAAGGACATGCTTGCCATGGAAAGCCGTGCCATCAAGGACATGCTTGCCATGGAAAGCCGTGCCATCAAGGACATGCTAGCCATGGAAAGCCGTGCCATCAAGGACATGCTTGCCATTGAAAGCCATGCCATCAAGGACATGCTTGCCATGGAAAGCCGTACCATCAAGGACATGCTTGCCATGGAAAGCTGCCTGAGTGAATTGGTGTAATTGTCACATGAACTTGAAGGATGTAGAGTGCATCAGTGAGCTATGGCCAAGTATGCAATTTTGCAAAAGATCTGAACCTGTTCTAATACTGCAGCCCATATCGGCTTTCAACAGTCTCTGGTATTTAGGGCGTTGATATAGAAGGCAATACCCCAACCCACTGTTTACCCACGCTGAAAATCACCAAGAAGGAACGCAGCCACGTTAATTGGTTTAAAGTGATATCCTGCTTGTTTACCCTGGCAACAAACTCGATCGCCGTGTCATAACTTGGCGGTAATATCTGTGCCGGATTACACCGCCAACACTTAACGGCGGAAATTAGGCAGTACCTGGCCGATAATTAGACGGAATGATTGATTGGTTTACTCATTGATTATTTATTCGATTGATGGCGACCGTTTTCACAATTCTGCCACCGTTAATGGAGAAATGTTTATTTTCACCTTGGTTCCCTCTCAACGCTATTTGAGCAAATTACTCATACTTTGAGATTCGTCAAATGGGAAAATATTTGTTTTCCCATCTTTTGTTTTATTTGGTCAAGTTACTCACGTTAATAATCAACCTGCCTGAATAATTTACTTGACTCATGGATTGTTTGTCTTATTCACTGTTTGACTGGTGAACAGGAAAATATTTATGCATTTCAATATCAAGTTACTCAACATATTTAGCAACTGGCTGGACTTCTGTGTTGTATAAATTGGTAAATATTTTCCTTTCCTTCAGAATCATCAGCAGCATAACTTTTACAAATACGCTGAATGTGTCTCTAATGGACCGTAAATTTCCTTAATTGATATGATACATCAGATTCAGGCCTGATAGAAGTCTCCAGCAGGGATTTGATGGGCAATTTTAATAGCAAATGCCAGCAATGCCTCCGAAATATCAACATTTTATCAACCAATTGACATCGTAATGTCTAAGAATGTAAGACCATATTTCGAGGGTTGATTGGTTACCAAGGTCGGACAGTTGTCCTCATGTCTGACAATCTCAGAATCCTGAAGTGATTCGAATTGTGGCAACTTGCGACAAAAAGACCTCTCATCTACAGGGTAAGACCAGGAATTGTAGCCAGTACCAGTAATGGTCATGTGATCACATCATGCCATGCTACTGATACTGATACACCCGCAACAACATGCACCCAGAAACCCTGGCAAAAACCACGGGGTGAAAACAAAGGAAACGACAAGAGTCAGAGAAAACCCAGTAAAGAACCTGTAAGAAGCATCGCAGGAATGTGCAACCAGCTAAACAGAATTCGGAGAAAAAGTCAAACAATCGAAAAGAATTTGTAACATCCAGAAGCTAATGAAAGAATCTGTTAGATCTGGGACGAGTTAAACAAAATGCTACCAGTGCAAAAATGCAATCAGAGTTCGCTGATTTCAACGTTGCACGAACCTGCTAAAGGCACACAGAAGCATCGCCCTATTGCACGAATCACCGAGAAAAACATGAAAAGGCAAGGGGCCATTGCGCTCACCATATAGATATTTGGTGGTTAAGAATTCATGCTCTATAGAATAAAGCCAAATGCAAATAGAGCAAGATGCAAAAATCTTGATGGTCAAGATGCAATAATGATGACATATTCCTCCTTTAAGAAAACTAATCTAATCATCATCCATGACAAGTAGTTTTATTAAAGGCATTGTAAGGACAAGAATTAAAATAGTGGCATGGCTAGCTGGACCCCAGGACAATGGACACTGGACAATGGACAAGGGATTAGATTAGATTCAACAATACAGTCTAGTCATCAGGACACGCCTCAATGAATGAAAAGACTAAGAGGGTCAATGACGTTAATAGCTCAACCAATGAAATGGGGTTTGGTCACATGCTTATGACTTAATTAGCAGAACCACTTCTAACTGCCCTGTGCATTTGGAATCAGACAGCTAGAACACAGCTTGTGCCTGGGCTGAGGTGTGTGTAAAAAGGTGAGTGTCTCACATTTATGAGCTACAAGATCACATTTATGTCAAACATTTGAGATTTATTTGAAGTTGAAGTGTAATCAGCATTACCAGGAACCCAAACTGGACTTCAACACTTGAATATTTCTGTTCCCTTCTCTAATTTTTACTTTCAGTTGATCATCAACTAGAGAGATGTCAGTCCACTGGTCAGCTGCACAAGAGGAGCAAGTATAATTTCTCTTCTATCAAGGTGTCTTTCAGTCTATTCTGCCTCTTACTGATTGAGCTAAAACTGTTTACAACAAACCAAGATGCCTGTTTACTATATTTCCATGAAGTCTGATGTGGTAGTTGAAGTGATAGTCGTATGCGATCATATGGCCAAGCACACACCAAGTTCAGAGTCTAGTAACTTCCTTATTTGGAAACCTTTTTCCTGATTTAGAAATTTCAAGACATAATAGTTGCCTCGTCTCTACTAGAGCATGATTTAATACAGTCCATATCAATATTTTTAATGGTCAGTATTCTGGTCAGAATATGTATACTATGCTTTGGTTTGCCATCTGACACGAGTGATCAGGTTTTAATCGTCTGATCAGAGTAGTTCTCTTATAGAGCAGATAGTGAGTCGAATGTGGTTCTGTCGTCTGACACAGGAAACCCAGCCGCAATCCTCTGGGCCAGTCTGGCAACCAGAGTAGTTCTCTTATAGAGCAGATAGTGAGTCGAATGTGGTTCTGCTGTCTGACACAGGAAACCCAGCCGCAATCCTCTGGGTCAGTCTGGCAACCAGAGCAGTTCTCTAATAGAGCAGATAGTGAGACGAATGTGGTTCTGCTGTCTGACACAGGAAACCCAGCCGCAATCCTCTGGGCCAGTCTGGCAACCAGAGCAGTTCTCTAATAGAGCAGATAGTGAGTCGAATGTGGTTCCGCCGTCTGACACAAGAAACCCAGCCGCAATCCTCTGGGCCAGTCTGGCAACCAGAGCAGTTCTCTAATAGAGCAGATAGTGAGTCGAATGTGGTTCCGCCGTCTGACACAGGAAACCCAGCCGCAATCCTCTGATCAGAACAGATTATGCTTTTGGCCACTGCATAACGTCCTGACACAGGACAGCCTAGGTCTTTCTTGTGGTAGGGATACCAAGGTGTTGGGGCATATTCCAGGAGAGGAAGGACTCTCTTGTCGTTGTTGACTTAAGATCGATGCGAGTCTTACTGTATGATTCTGCAGAGGAAACCCGTGGTCTTGGTAATTTTGGGATATTTCTTATACATCCTATCTTTAACTTTTTATGAACTGCCAAAAGCGATTCGTTCCCACTCTATTGTTTTTATCGACCTCATCCTTCATCGGTGTGTAATATGACATAAATTTTGTCATATTTTCTTGATGGGATATATTTCAAATGATGTTATAAATCAATCAATATGGCAACCACTATACTCGCCTGTTGTGTCACACCGACTGTAACTAGCTAAAGAGGGAGGTAAGCTGTTATGGATGTCAGATAGTGGTCTCCCTGGCATTTGCCTGCAATTTTTGTTGACATTCCACCACGATCTCAAGGACCTGGCTTTATCCAATGATACGTTCGCACGGGGGGAGTGGGGGAAGGGTGGAAGAGCCAGTCACCCCCGTGGGAATTATACCTCCCGAAAGGATGTCTTCAGAAAGGGTAAGCACTTGTTAGCCAATAAAGACAAGATTTTAATCCCTCAGCTTCTTTGAGGCATTTGGAGAGACTTCTTGTCTAAACAGTACCATTTCGCCACCTCTAAGGCATACAATGGTAACTTATAAACACAAGACTTTGATCCTTGTCTTGGAGGTCTTTGACGGGCCTAGGCACTTCGAATCTTTATCAATGTTTTTAATGGTCAGTATTCTGGTCAGAATATGTATGCTATGCTTTAGTTTGCCATCTGACACGAGTGATCAAATTTTAATCGTCTGATCAGAGTAGTTCTCTGATAGAGCGGATAGTGAGTCGAATGTGGTTCCGCCGTCTGACACAGGAAACCCAGCCGCAATCCTCTGGGCCAGTCTGGCAACCAGAGCAGTTCTCTAATAGAGCAGATAGTGAGTCGAATGTGGTTCCGCCGTCTGACACAGGAAACCCAGCCGCAATCCTCTGGGCCAGTCTGGCAACCAGAGCAGTTCTCTAATAGAGCAGATAGTGAGTCGAATGTGGTTCCGCCATCTGACACAGGAAACCCAGCCGCAATCCTCTGGGCCAGTCTGGCAACCAGAGCAGTTCTCTAATAGAGCAGGTAGTGAGTCGAATGTGGTTTCACCGTCAGATACAGGAAACGCAGCCGCAATCCTCTGATCAGAACAGATTATGCTTTTGTCCACTGCATAACGTCCTGACACAGGACAGCCTAGGTCTTTCTTGTGGTAGGGATACCAAGGTGTTGGGGCATATTCCAGGAGAGGAAGGACTCTCTTGTCGTTGTTGACTTAAGATCGATGCGAGTCTTACTGTATGTTTCTGCAGAGGAAACCCGTGGTCTTGGTAATTTTGGGATATACCTTATACATCCTATCTTTAACTTTTTATGAACTGCCAAAAGTGATTCGTTCCCACTCTATTGTTTGTTTTTATCGGCCTCATCCTTCATCGGTGTATAATATGACATAAGTTTTGTCATATTTTCTTGATGGGATATATTTCAAATGATGTTATAAATCAATCAATATGGCAACCACTATACTCGCCTGTTGTGTCACACCGACTGTAACTAGCTAAAGAGGGAGGTAAGCTGTTATGGATGTCAGATAGTGGTCTCCCTGGCATTTGCTTGCAATTTTTGTTGACATTCCACCACGATCTCAAGGACCTGGCTTTATCCAATGATACGTTCGCACGGGGGGAGTGGGGGAAGGGTGGAAGAGCCAGTCACCCCCGTGGGAATTATACCTCCCGAAAGGATGTCTTCGGAAAGGGTAAGCACTTGTTAGCCAATAAAGACAAGATTTTAATCCCTCAGCTTCTTTGAGGCATTTGGAGAGACTTCTTGTCTAAACAGTACCATTTCGCCACCTCTAAGGCATACAATGGTAACTTATAAACACAAGACTTTCATCCTTGTCTTGGAGGTCTTTGACGGGCCTAGGCACTTCGAATCTTTATCAATGTTTTTAATGGTCAGTATTCTGGTCAGAATATGTATGCTATGCTTTGGTTTGCCATCTGACACGAGTGATCAGGTTTTAATCGTCTGATCAGAGTAGTTCTCTAATAGAGCGGATAGTGAGTCGAATGTGGTTCCGCCGTCTGACACAGTAAACCCAGCCGCAATCCTCTGGGCCAGTCTGGCAACCAGAGCAGTTCTCTAATAGAGCAGATAGTGAGTCGAATGTGGTTTCACCGTCAGATACAGGAAACGCAGCCGCAATCCTCTGATCAGAACAGATTATGCTTTTGTCCACTGCATAACGTCCTGACACAGGACAGCCTAGGTCTTTCTTGTGGTAGGGATACCAAGGTGTTGGGGCATATTCCAGGAGAGGAAGGACTCTCTTGTCGTTGTTGACTTAAGATCGATGCGAGTCTTACTGTATGTTTCTGCAGAGGAAACCTGTGGTCTTGGTAATTTTGGGATATACCTTATACATCCTATCTTTAACTTTTTATGAACTGCCAAAAGTGATTCGTTCCCACTCTATTGTTTGTTTTTATCGGCCTCATCCTTCATCGGTGTGTAATATGACATAAATTTTGTCATATTTCCGTGATGGGATATATTTCAAATGATGTTATAAATCAATCAATATGGCAACCACTATACTCGCCTGTTGTGTCACACCGACTGTAACTAGCTAAAGAGGGAGGTAAGCTGTTATGGATGTCAGATAGTGGTCTCCCTGGCATTTGCTTGCAATTTTTGTTGACATTCCACCACGATCTCAAGGACCTGGCATTATCCAATGATACGTTCGCACGGGGGGAGTGGGGGAAGGGTGGAAGAGCCAGTCACCCCCGTGGGAATTATACCTCCCGAAAGGATGTCTTCAGAAAGGGTAAGCACTTGTTAGCCAATAAAGACAAGATTTTAATCCCTCAGCTTCTTTGAGGCATTTGGAGAGACTTCTTGTCTAAACAGTACCATTTCGCCACCTCTAAGGCATACAATGGTAACTTATAAACACAAGACTTTGATCCTTGTCTTGGAGGTCTTTGACGGGCCTAGGCACTTCGAATCTTTATCAATGTTTTTAATGGTCAGTATTCTGGTCAGAATATGTATGCTATGCTTTGGTATGGCCGCAATCGGGAATGTGACGTCAGAGGGACTAAAATGAGTTCAGATGTTGATTAAGCAGGAAATCGTGTTGCCTATCAACCAACGGGCCTAGGCCCTTCATATCTGGCCATGAGGAGGAACAGCCAAAGAAACGACCCTGACAAAATATTTAGCACGATAACTATTCAGAATGGTGTCTGTCCTTCCATCCATCATCATCGTGCATGTTTCTCTTTAGCACGCTATCTTTTCAGAATGGTGTCAGTCCTTCCATCCGTCAACCCAGAATTCCGTCAACACAGAATGGCGTCTGTCTTTCAATCCGTCAACATGGTGCACATTCTGAAACTGTGAGACACAGGCACAGCAAATCTGGCAATGAGGAAGAACAGCCAAAGAAATGACCTTAACAACAAATTTAGCATGATAACTATTCAGAATGGTGTCTGTCCTTCCATCCGTCAACACAGGATGGTGGCTGTCCTTTCATCCGTCAACACAGAATGGTGTCTGTCCTTCCATCCGTCAACCTGGTGCACGTTTTGTAACCGTAAGATGTAGGCACTTCAAAACTAGCCATGAGGACAACCGATGGACTAAAACGAGTTCCAGTGTAATGTCACCTATCAACCAATGGGGTTGGCAGGCTTGTTTATTGTTACTACATGTTGAGTTGTTCCACAGGGTTACGTCAATCGGGGATTGTAAAGTTCAGACAAATGTTTCTTTTGTTCTTTTAGGTAGAATTATGCACTTTTCCCACCAAATTGGTAAAAAATTATAATTCTTCGTTTTTTATCTTCCAGTGTTTTAGTCCATTTGAAAGTTGTACTTACTGATTTATACTCCTGCAGTGTTGATCAGATCCAGTCTCTACATTTCGCAAGAGTTCAGGACCCCATAGAACTATATCAGTGAAGAGAGAGGAATCAATGCCACACAATGATGATGACATTGGAGCCAATTTGATACATGTAGGTGGATCAGTAGCGTTGCCTCATATCAAACTTTAGACCCTTTTCTAAACTCAATTGATAAACTCTAACTCAAGCCCTGACCCATTGTTGGTGATAAATAAAACTGTTGGGGCTGTGCCCAGGGTGGAAATGTCTGCTGAAGAAGCAATTTAAACAAAGTCATGGGTGTTATGTCTAATCAAGAGTATTTATTTGTTGTCTCTTCTTTTCAGGCAAGAATCAAATTCTGAGAGCATCAGTCGACCACTTCAGACCGAAGAGAGAATGAGGTTTTTTGGTTCAAATGGTGGCAAATTGGTCTATCATCCTGGGTTACAGAGTAACGGCATCATTGGTTTCAAGTCTGGAGCCACACAGCGAGATTGATGCACGAAGTCTACCATGAAAGGACACAGGAAAGATAAATGATATCCATAGTTACACAGCAAACCTGCCCCTGACTTCAGTCACAATGCAGCTGATGGCTTTGTCAATCGTTTCAGGCCATTTCAATGCTGCACAAAAGCTTTTCAGTGAGATTCTTTCAATCTTTTTCACATTTTTCACTAATCCATCACAAGTATTTGTATTTCGCTAGATATTTGATGGTTAAGAATTCATGCAGAGATATTGCACTTTTTACCTTTTCAGTTTTGAAGTCGAGAATCAGATCGGACCGGAATTCATTGTCCGAGGTTATCTGACGTGGGGAGTCGTGCACCAAATTTCAGGTTCATAGCTTTAGCGGTTAAGAAACGTGCCATATTTACACTCAAACAGCCAATTTACACCATTTGACCTACGTGAAAAGTAGGTCAAATCAATAACCCGTATGATATGTGATGTATCCTTGCTAGGATATATTATCGAAAATGATTCACTTATAAGAGAGATATCATACTTTTTAGGTTTTCACTTTTTGCCTGCTGATGGCTAAGTCAAGAATTAGATTGGACCGAAATAAGTGTCTGAGGTCATCTGACCTGGAGGGGCCTGTGTACAAGGTTTCAAGTTCATAGACTTACTACATGTAGCAGTTAAGAAATGTGCCACGGTTTTTGAAACAGGATACAGACGACAACGAACGATGACAGACGATGACGGATGACTGATGACTGACGACTGACGACTACGGCGACTATGATGACTAGGGCGACAGACGCCGGACACTGCGGTATTGTACAGACTGTGGGACCTAGACATGAATTATTTGCTGTGCAGTTGCAAGAAAGAGTACCTACCATAACAATATTATTGAAAACGAGTAATTGATAAGATATTGCACTTTTTACCTTTTCAGTTTTGAAGTTGAGAATCAGATCGGACTGGAATTCGTTGTCAGAGGTTATCTGACGTAGGGAGTCATGTGTACCAAATTTCAGGTTCATAGCTTTTGCGGTTAAGAAATGTGCCATACTTACACTCACAGCCAATTTACACCATTTACACCTTGGAATACCTACCATAAATATATTATTAAAAACGATTCACTTATAAGAGAGACATCACACTTTTTAGGTTTTCACTTTTGGCCTGCTGATGGCTATAAGTCAAGAATCAGATCGGACCGAAATCAGTGTCTGAGGTCACCTGACCTGGAGAGTCCTGGCAGTTAAGAAACGTACCACTTTTTTTTAAACCTGACACAGATGACATGGACAGTGAGGATCCTGGCTCTATATGTGGACGTCTCATCAGAAAGATGAGATCCATGGTGGAGCATCTTCACAGTTAGAATACGCAGTCACGTCACACTTGGTAACGACATGAGCTTCCAATCGTTCAGTAGCCAGGGTGCCAGTGATTATTGTGAATGACAGACTCCACTATAGAGCAGTCTGCTCCTTCACTTCCCTTCAACCATGTAAACACATCTATTTTCCCAACATCAAATGATTTTTATCAAAAACAGCTCATTTCCACAGACATTCCTTTTTTGATTTCATGGTTTCTACTGTAAAAGTGAACGGGAAGCTTCTCCAATTAAATGCCTTACTCCATTGAACATTCACTAAGTCAATGCATTTTCAATCTGTGCACAAAAACCCTCCCCTTTTCACCAACTTGTCATTTTTGCTTCCTGCACTTCACCGCCGCAAGCTCTTGCTGAGAGCGAGTTCATGTTTTGAATGTATGTGTATTTTTGCAATATCTTCGTACCAGATTGTTACCTTTCTCCGTGCCAACGATGTATTCCTTTGTCTCCTCAATGAATAGTTAGTGTGCAGAAACCTTGTGTAATTTGTCAGTTTTTCTATACAAGAGTAGGGGTAGGAGACTCGAATTCTAACTGTATTACTTTGTTTTGTCATCTTGAGGTGTATTGCTTGATATAATAATTTGTATTATTGTAAGGGACCGATGGCCTTAATCATTAATAAAAGTTTATTATTATTATTATTATATTATTATCATTATTATTATTACTATTATCATAGTTAAATAAGGAAATGCAATAATGTGAGCATCAAGGATCTGGGCACGACGACGGACACTGCGTGATGGTAAAGGCTCACAGGTGAGCCAAAAAGGCCCCTGCTATGCTAAATTTCTGCAGGAGGAGATTTTAATAGGAGCAAGCTATCCACCATAAGATGCTGTTCTAGTTTTCATCTTTGAAGTGTACCGCCACTGTTTCTCCTTCATTAGCTCCGGAACAGCGCCAAACAATGCTTAATTACACCTGAAACATTGGCGAACTCTGTCGCTAACAATGGCGCGGTCGATTCTCTCGTGGAATCGCGGTGATCTCATCGCTAATCGATGGCGATTACGTCATACCTATTGTCCGTTGCTCCCTAAACGACTGCATGTGGCACTCGGTGAGAAAGTAGCATCATACGCTTCGATGGTCTTAGGAAATCAACACTGAGTGAATTGTTAAGTTCGCATTGAACTTTTGAAAGGCGCAGGCTATAGTCATAATCATGGCCACAGGATATAAAGCAGAAAACATCATGCAAACAGTATAATATTCATCACCATTTGCAAGCTGCTTTAGTACAGCGCCTTTCAAGTTTCACTGTTTTCATGATAAAGACTGCCGCCCAACGCATAACTTATCGTAAAGGTCTCGTGCCAAGCCAGCAAAAGCTTGTCTATACGCAGGGCTTGTTAAGACAGCCGTCTGAAATATGGACATATTCTATCTCGAGTTAAAATCTGGACTATCAAAGAAAAACAAGAAAATAGTGCTGCAATTCCAACAAGAAATTGCAGATAGCGAATGATATGAAAATTTCATTCATTCGAGTTGCGTTGACCTTGGCTTTCACAGAAATCTGATGAAATTTCGGCTTATCTCTACGATTCGGTTAGCCTTAGTGGCTATCGGATACCACAATGTTAGCTCTTTAGTTAATTTCTAACCATTGATATGATGTTTTGAGTAACTGCCACAGAAACGTGACTCAGACTGCAAACAGGGTTCGTCCCACTGCCAATTGAGTCTTCTTGCAATACATTTGTACATGTGATAGTGTACACCAATGCACTGACACGTGGATCCAACACGCATTGAAATTGAGCCTTACGTGGCATAACTTTTTTGTTTATTTTGAATGTGACAACCAAAGATCAAAGTGGCTTTAATATTTGATGGATGGAGGTTGTGGAGATTGTGATTCCTATCAGAGGGGGGGTTCAAACAAGTTTTCGAATCCTTTGGGGCAGATCAAGTGGTTGGCCACATTTTCATCAAATAATCAGATTTTTATATATTGATAGTCTTTTTCTCAAAATTGTAAATTTCCTCAGATTTTGACCCAAAACGCTTCTGCGACATAAATTCGACATTAGTTATGAACACGCCCCTCAACTCTCCCAAAAATTAACCTTGATCTAACAACACGTTTTTGCTAAAAGGTTGTGCAGCACTTTAAAAGCGAACTTCCTGTATTTGATACATCACATCATAAATCCAACCCAGCGACAGCCAGTCTACCTTCTTCTTCACAACACCACAAATCTCCCCGCAACAAGTTTTTGCAAAATGTAATAACACTCAATTACAATACCATCTCGTACTTCTTGCCGCAGACATTAAAAGATGACTTGGCGCATGTTGTCGGCTCTGATAATCTGGTGCCATGATGTCTGTCCATTGCTCCAAGGAGCGAGCCAAATGCTCGTTGGATCAGTGAGTTTTTGTTACGAGCCTTTAAAGTAATACTGTTATTACATTTATATAGCATTTCTTCAAAAAGTTGATACAGTTTTTATACAAAAGATATATAGACGGCTTCTTTCATCCATTTCTGTTGGTAACTACTTTAGCATTTGGCAGCACCTAAGCCTAATTGTCAACCTGGCAACTGAAGTATTTTGTGACAAAACGACCCAACACCAAATGCTGATGACCTTTTCCACTTGCTTTGGAATCAACTTCAAGGTTGTTGTCGTAACTTTCAACCCGTCTTAAAAACAAACTAAACATTGCCAAACTATCAAAACCATATTAATAGCTGGAACGTTTCAGAAACACTTGGCCCTTCTGGTTAAATTATGCCACAGCTAATTAACACTCGATAAGATGAAAGATAAGCGCCTTAAAAACACCTTTCATCAAGTTTTCCAGGATTACAAAAACCAGAATTCTCTAAAGCGTAATCTTTGTGCCAAGCTCAATCTCCTGTGAGGTAAATGATCTGATGGTAATGTCGGAAAAAGTTGCTTTGTGGAATCAATTAGTTCAAAGCCCTGTTTTGCTCTAAAAGAGGCTATCATTCTACCGGTTAGGTTTGCGAGGACAAAATATAATGTCTTATCATTAGTTCAAAACACTTTCAATACCATGCCCCCTGGAACACTTTATACTCAAGAGTAAAACCTTTATTGTTTGTCACTCTGTGGATGTTTGCACCAGAATCTGCCTAAAAAAGAAGTAACTGAGCGCACAACATCGCATCACACCAACACAAAGCAAAAACACGCCTTTTGCACCTGAAATTGCCTTCGACACCAATTCACTTCACAACACAATACGCCAACACAAGTGTCACAGTGTATTTGACAGTAAAATGAGCAGCCCGCGGGTAACGCTCCCAAACAACACGGAGCAAACTCAATCAAAATCACGCCAAACTCAATCATGGAATACGGCAGCAACATGTGACACCCGAGCCAATTGAAACAATAACGCAGGTGATAATGAGGCTCTGTTTGATAATGAGGCTCCGCTGACAATGCGAGCTGAGCATCAGGTGTAAGCGCTGAACTTCAAAGAGTACGCCATCGGAAACGGTCGACCGTCATCATTATTGCTGCGGTACGCTGAAAATTGTCCCGTTGGAACGTGTAATAAGACACACCGTGGAATGAATGGAACAAAAGAAGACATTAGTGTGAAGACCGTGTCATTTGACTTGCAAGTTTTGCTATTTTTAGAAGGATTTTTATCCTTAACGTTTATTTTTTTGGAAAATTTCCGGAAAGCATTTACGACTTGCAGTACATGTATTCTGGTGTATGAAGGGGTTTTTTGGTTCTGTTCTGTGAAAGATATTAGTATTTGAGTATTTGGGGGAAGATTTTAGTCAATTCACCATCAAAATCAGAAATCACTCTCTTCCTAAGAGGGTTAACCAACATTCGTGCCATTCTGAACCCACGTATCAATAACCCAATCTCACACCAAAGCATCTAACACAATCAATACACTCCTGACTCTGCGGGGGTCAGGTTTGCAAAAAATGAACCTCGGGGCCTGAAGGCATTGTTATTTAGACGCACAGAGGTGGAAAATTGGCTTATGAATTCCTTCGAAAAACCTAATGATCTTTCCAAGGTAGAGTCCAGTTTCCGGGTAAGGTTGATTAAAACCTCGTGAGAAACTTGCAGTCCTTATGTTAAATATTGACATCTTTGTGCTCGATTTCATCTCATCTTGACCTGGATTAGAAGTACATAAATGCACAGATATGCAGTTAAGATTCCATGTGTACGATGAAACTGACCCAAATGTTGCCGGGGGTGTGATACTTTCCAATCTCTGCCTATTTCAAGTGAACTTGGCACAAATACAGTACAGTTAACTCTATCAATGCACATGAAGTGCTGGCCATCTTATGCTGAATCTGAATCAAATTTCACTCTAAATCCATTTCAACTAAAACTTGCACTGATTCAGTGTATATCAGTGTAAGCAATACCGATATTCTTATGGTGAATCTGAGGTTTCTGGGTGTCGACTTTTGTCATGATACTCCAAGGGAGTTTGCGTCCATGACAAAGAGGGGTCTGGTGGTCAGGGCTCGAGGGCTGCAACTCAGACAAGTACCTTCCAGGAGACTGGTTGACTAAGTTGGGATGAAGGGGTCGCAACGGGAGGTAGATGTGATAAAGGCCAGTGAATGTGATATAAAGATCACAGGAACTCAAATCACGAAGGTAGAAGTCCACTGCATTGTTGTACTCAGTGAGGATGAAACAGCCAAGAGTGACTTGTGACTAATGTGAGTTAAAAGAATTAAAGGAATGCTAGGAACCCAGACAAAGGTTTCTATGGAGGGAAAGACCTATAATTATTTATACTGATGACTTCACCTCACTGCCACCTCAATCGCTTGATAGCAGAGCCTATGATTAAACTCAGTGAACCTTACCCGGAGGTCCACCATCTTCCGGATTCCGGTTTTACCAAGGTTACTACGGCCGTTGCCGGGACCAATCCACGATATCAGAACTGTATAATTACGACAAACGAGTGCCCTTGGCTCAACTCAGCACCAGGCGGCCGTGACAACCCGAGACTCGATGCACCCAAACCTCCCGTGAGCGCCATCATTTCGATGAATACACCTCAGAACACATACCAGGCTGACCTTAAACCCTGACTCTGGTGCAGCCCCAAAGGAACCACAATGTGCCTGTATAAAGATTCTGTGGAAATCCACAGAAATGACCAATCGCCCACAATCCCAAACAAGACTCATACGCCACAGAGATGTGATGATATCCTCAGGACAATAGGCTGCACTGTCCTTAACTCAACTCCAACACAGTTACAATCCCATTCAGATAACAATGTGCCCATCTTCTCCCACTATCAAAGTAATGGCAACCAGTTGTTAGCTTTACCCCCTCCTGCCCTGCATCCTTTGTTGGTGTAGAAGACCTCCACAATCAACCCGCATCTAATCCACACTTAACCCAAACAAAAGCACCCCCATAACCTTGAAATCTAGCTTTCAAATTCCTGATGAATGCCAGTGTCGAGTTTTCAATTCAATTTCATGTCACATGCAGGTCAAATTAACTGCATTAAAACATTCTGTGGGACCACACCCAAATATCTGAATCATGGAGTTATGTGGCAAAGTCATAGGCAGTCAATCATTTCGAGTTTAAGGCTTAGTTTGCTTTCAACTCTCTTCAAGAAAGTATATAACATAGCCAGGGCCCATGGTATCTAGGATGGTGCCATAGCCCCAACCACCTCTAAGTTGACTTCAGAACACTTTCCGATGACAGAGTATTTCATCTCCAATATGGAGCATCAAACTCCATCCAAACAGTCTACAGCAATGAAATGTCGATTGCATATTGCAGGCGAATACAGTTCAAGCCATAAATTGAATTGAAACTTCTCAGTTTTATTACGAGTAGTGATCCCTTTCTAATGCCATCAAATGATCCTTAAGCGAGGTAGTCAAGGGTGCCAACAAGGAGAGTCTCTTATTTTTCGGTCCAGCGGGCCCCTTGTGAAGGCAAGCGCCAAAAATTATAGCCCTTTGTTGCAGATACAGGGGGGTAAACTCTTGACTAGTGTGCTTGAGTAGGTATCCATTTAATTAGAACATTTCTGAAATGGCCTGAAGATGGAATTATGACAACAATGCCTCCAGTTGATTTATGGGTTATTCGTAGGGTAGGGATGGAGAAAGTATTGAGCCTTGTAGTGTGTCTATCTTGTTGTGAATGAAACACCACCGAGGCTAAGATGAGGAAAATTTTGGAACGTAATGATAGATACATGAAATGGTCCAGGGTCCATGTGCTCAGCTTGGGTAATGTAATGCATGCCATTTGCAGTGGATATGGGGAGAACAATTGAGAACAGAGCATGATGGGGTTTTGATAAGAGATTCAAATTTTCACATCGTCTCTGCATATTGATGTTCAAATCATGATTTATGCTGACTCAGCAAATGTTGAGTACTTTTCATGGAGATTCCACATGTTTTTAATTGACACTCTATCCTGAGCTATTGTGGTGAAGTCACTTCAAAATAAAACAAAATACTCTAGGAGCTGATTCATTTGTCCATACAAGAGTGGTAATTTGTATAATTATTACTTATTTTTATCCAAGTCACATCATGACAGATCCACCAAGTGGACTGCAGATGTGGGCCGTTAAAATACAAAGAGCACAGAATTCGTTTTGAAAGTACGGTTTGAATTTTTAATGAAATTAGCTGTCGGGAGTGAATCATCACTACTACATTGAAAGGACTTGTCTGAACACACAATTGAAACTATTGGATTGAAATGAGCAGCCATATCATCCGCATAATTTCATTATTCGCTTCTGTTTTATTGAAGAGGTCATCATTGTCAGAGTTTGTCAGAATTTCCAAACACATGGTAATTTCTTGGAACAAAAAGGCTACCAACCGGTTGGGCCAGTTTGTTGAAAGACCCCCCTTCCCCCATACCATGGCAACACTTGGCAAAAACTTCATTCATGACAATATCGATTCTATAAACAAACTCTGATCACCAAACACCCACATAAGCTTAGCTTCACCGAGTATATACTTTTTTTATAAAATACTTAATTCGACTTAATCAACCAAATTTAATCCCTCCTCTTGTAATCTAGCCAAAACACCTAACGTGTCGCAAGTCATTCACCAAAACGCTTCATTGGCCAACCACACTATAATATAGTTCCCTTAGGGTTTTTGAACTTTAAAGATTAAAGACGGAGATTTGTAAATGAACTTGCGTCCCTTTTGGTGTGGGGTTATGGACTCATGGTTGATTCAATGCTAAAGGTGATTACTCCCACAAAGGCGCCCACGGTTTCAAAAGCTAATCCGACGCACAGAGTATAACGAATTACACTTGGGATTTGAAATAAGTGTTTGAATTTCATGGAAAATTTCATAGGGGGCACTGGCTGAGATGTGCGGCTTGAAAATTATGACCAAAAATCTGTTCATGGCTATATTCTCGGTAACGCTGATATAAGCTTATAGAACAAACCATTTTGATGTCTATTTGCAAACTGAATGCAAATCTTATTGGCAGATGGCCCAAACAATCAAAATATGACTTGCTTAATTAGGCTAATTGGATTGTGAAGATGACACCGGCGATAACGAGCTAACTTTAATTAACGTTTATGAGAATGTCAGGGTTGATTAGAAATCAAATAGATGATAACTAATACTCGAATTGAAATTTCACCTTTTCTGCATCAGTTGTGGATCTTTGATGGAAAGTGCAGATAAATTACGAGACAATGGTAATAATTCTTCAAAACAAACAGAGAACTAGAACAAGATTTGAAAGAATGGTATTCATATTCAGTGAAGTGTCATATCAATAAGTTTTCATTCTAGATTGACAGAACTCGTTAATGTCATTCATTATCTGAAAAATTGACGGAAACAAAATGCCTTTGAAACTTTGGCAGGTTACAAGGAGGTGGTACACACCAAGCCTGTGTCATTTCTTCCCCATTTCCTCTGACCTATTCCAACCACCAGACCACCAGACATGTCAAAGTTTCCCTCTCAACGGTCCCTGGGAGAGCTTCAAGTGGTCGCAACGAGTTTCAGTCTCGTAGTGTTTACCCACACTAATTGCACCCATTCAAACTCAGTTGGAAATTATGATTTATTTGTTATCGGGAGCGATTCATTCGAGATGCCCCAATAGTTTGTATTTCATTGCATATGAGTCACTTGCCATTTCGGACCTCCCATAACTGTGGAATCAGGATATGTCAGAATCAACACAGGGGAATTGGCTGCAGCTCTCCGGAATTCAGTTGGAAAATGATAATGCTGAATTTAGATTGACAACAAAAAGGGCTATCAAAAGTCATCCATTTCTCATTTAATTGTCAATTTTGTATACCCCACAGTCATTAGCTGTGTCTGTGTTACATTATCTGCAAATATGACATTTTGTAAGCCAATGCCAATCTGTTCAAACATGACAAATACATCAATGCAAAAAAACAAACCATCACTCTAAATTCTCAAATTTGAATTTTTTCATTGACGGCACTGTTTGATGGGTGCATGATGTCATCAGGATCAAAACGCATCCAGTTTGCATCAAAATAATTGTTAGAATCTAATTCTGCTTGCGTTTCTGTCGCATTGTTTAAACTTCGACAACGGCATGGCCAGCTGGTACTCGTGCGACATCACACTCCGGTGAATTTGCATGCAAATTTTTCCATTGGTGAAAAAGTTTTTCCATTCATTCCCAATTTATCGGATATTTCTATAGTTTCATTCATTGTCATGGTTTATTTATCTTAACTTTCTATCAAAGTTTTCAAATTATGTTGAAAGGGCGTTGATTAGGCGAATCTAGTCAAGTGGAAGGGAAGATTTATCATGCTGTAGAGGCATCGATGAGACTGGACAGAAGGCCTAACTTGATTGTATATTTACAGATCCAGTATGGTACTCCCTCCCCCTTTTGATAAAATACAGATTTTTCTTCAGGTTTTTTGGCAAGAAGACAGAAATAAGACAACGAATACTGACAGTGAGGTATCAATTTCAATTCAACAACACTTCAACACTGATATATCTGCTTTCGACATGATTATACCAAGCCAAGAAACACCAAAATCTCTGTTAAACAAGGTTATCTCTGACTTCATATCCTCTTTTACGACATGTTGGATCCATGTCTGATTAAATGAAATGCTGACTCCATAGTTAGGGAAAACATCTCGGCACGATGTACTTGCTTACGTGATGATTTTCATCATGGCCATCATGGCTGTAGGGAAGAAGAAACAGGAGAGCTACCAATGACCAGACGGTCTGGGATCTATCACCATTTCCATTAGACTCAATAACAGACATGTTTTTAGAGCCATTTCTACCTTCAATCGCTGCCATGTGCACTTGCTGAAATAGCAAGCAGAGATGGAAGGATTCGGTAGTCAGACTGAAAGATCTGAAATCCTTCAAAGTAGAAAGAAAATGAATGTTTCAAATGTGCAGAACTTGCATGACATCAGACTTTGGATAGGAACTTGAGCCGAGAGGGGTGTTTCAAATCAGATAGAACCTTTTAAAGGGGGCGACTATAGGCTGGAGATGGGGTCCAATTGATGATCCCATGTGAATATGATATGCATCATTTAATTCACCTTCCCAAAATCAAATGATAATCAGACGGTTTAAACCTGAAATACTGTCAATCCCATAAGCCTACTCAACCAAACCTTTCAGCATTAAATCATGTTTCTTTCTACCATCACCAACGCTAAGTTTGTATTACTCATTTAGTCATTTGGATTTTCTGGATTTTGAAAAAAACTGTCCACACCAAATACAGTTCATAGATTGACATTTTTCTTGAGGTGATGAGGAATTCTTAGCAGACTAAAAGGCATTCATTGTTCTACGATGACTCATCGCTTTTTTTAAAATGGCAACATCAACAAGTCTTTGAAATCATCAATATCCCTGATTTCAGTGTTCGGACGTAAAAAGGTGTACGCAAATCTCTCAATATCAAAATCAGAGAAAGTTAATCTCGTGATCGAACGTATTGTTCGAAAGTCGGAATCTTTTGTGCTGATGCCCGAAAGATGAGTCATTTCAAGTTGTCTTTTCCGAGATGGCTAACTTCAACAGGTAGCAAGCTGTCAAAACGCACTTAGAATTAGCACCGATCTTTTGTCAGAGTATCACTATTTTGTTCTCAAAATGACTCATATTCGGATGACTTCAACTTTGTACAATTTGATGACACTATGATTTGACGCCTTTAAAAATCAGGATTACCACTTATTCGTCGAGATGGCCAACCTTAAACAGGTCAAAAACTACTTTACAGTGGCAATACTTTACATCTCACTGACTCATCCACATATCTTTTCAATGATATTTTTGAATTTGGTGGTTTAACACCTAAGAAAGTTTGCGTTACCTTTTTTCAATTTGTGGCAGGGTTTGTCACAATCAACTTGTACTTACCTGAAAGATAGAAAGAGGACATTGATTTGGATGATGTTATGAAAATAATCATCGTTATATTGGATGATATAACTATATAATGTTAAGCCGTGCATTCTAAAGCACATTACCTACAACGGACCCCTGTTCACAGTGTATAATGCACAACATATCCCACAAATTTCACAAGATTGCCTCCAAATGGAATATCACTGACAATTCAAATCTTGCCAAAGGAGTCTCCGCTGATAACATTGCTGGTGAAACATCAACAATCGTCCTCTCAACCTGTCTCCATTGTGCTCCAACCTTACAGGAACTTGCTTTCCCTTCATCTTCTATCGAATATCTTCAAAGGCGTCTCAGCCATCGATGTCATGGAATGTCACTCTAGCATTCAACCGGTTGCCAATGCAGTATTATCCACCGACATAGCCCATGATGGATTACCACAATATCTTTCATTTTAAGCGACCTTTGTTCCGCGTTTCATTGCCCTTTCACTCTCCTTTGATGCTGCGAGATTAAAAGTATTGATTCAATTATAGGTTCGTTTGAATACTGTTGCAATAAATAACGTTAAATGCTAAGTATGAAATGTGTGCAGAGATGGAATGGGTAGCCAGGTGCTTGGTCGGTTGTTGGCCCAAGGAAAGGTGACATATTCTCTTGTGTCCTCAAGCAATTTGCTTTACTAAACATCAGGTACGCTTGACTACTGCTGCAATGAATAACATTCTGCCAGATAAGTTGACAATCTGCCAGATGACGGCACAACCTGCCAGATGACGGCACAACCTGCCAGATGACGGCACAACCTGCCAGATGACGGCACAACCTGCCAGATGACGGCACAACCTGCCAGATGACGGCACAACCTGCCAGATGACGGCACAACCTGCCAGATGACGGCACAACCTGCCAGATGACGGCACAACCTGCCAGATGACGGCACAACCTGCCAGATGACGGCACAACCTGCCAGATGACGGCACAATCTGCCAGATGACGGCACAACCTGCCAGATGACGGCACAACCTGCCAGATGACGGCACAACCTGCCAGATGACGGCAAACCTGCCAGATGACGGCACAACCTGCCAGATGACGGCACAACCTGCCAGATGACGGCACAATCTGCCAGACGACAGCACAATCTGCCAGATGAGTGTGCCAAACTGGCAGCCAGGAAACGAATTATGAAACCAAAGCAGTGAGAGTCACCGCTGTTTCTTCACCAAAGATTATTTCCCATTGCATTGCGATTCTTGGTTGTACATTATGTACAGACAGTGCACATGAATGCACACGAGATGCTCACAGGTTAGAGTGGAATGACACTAGAGTTTGTGTCAAAAGAAGAAGGAAAGACCTAGCTGTGCTTTATCATACAAAACTGCACATTGACAGATGAGACATTTTGTAAACTTGAGGTGAAATGGAACGGGCGAGTTCACGTTTCTGTTCATGCTCGATCCAAGCAAGTCTGATGACTCGGAAGTACTTAGTTTATTATTTTGCTTATTTGCACAAAATCAGAAACGTGAATCCTAGTTAATGCATCGCTACCACACCCTGTTGTTTGCAGTTTAATCTTGGTTGGTCGGCTGACATAGTATATGTGACTTTCCTTGCTTGATCACATAAGCCAAACACAGCTATAGGCAATATGACGACATGAAATTGTGAAAGTTAATTGAGCTAACAAAACCTCAGGTGAACAGGACACCTCTGTCATGCAACTACGACTTCCCATCGATAACGGAATTTTGATGTTATCTGGTCCATTTTCAATTTGACATTTTTTATGATTTCATTTATTTCGATATCTCATTTCGTTTCGTTTCATTCTGGGTTGTTTCAATAACCATGCAACTCGAGTCCACCCACCACATCAACAAGTCATGATCTAAACGCGATCAATTTTGATTGGCAATAACATGACCAAACAAATTTACCGACTGCCAACAATATAAAATAGTGCTCATTATTGTGGTATTTACACGACTATGAACTCCCCGTCACAAACGCTGATGGGCCCTTGGAGAACTTGTCTCGGAAATGAACCCTTTTGATGACATTGATTGCAGTAATTACGCCTAGTCGCGAGGGACTGTGGACATTACAGTACAGCTTCAAGAGATTTATGGCATTTCTGTACACAGTCGGCCATCACTTGTTGGCAGCTGAGTAATTTGATGATGAGAGTGATTTATGATCTTTCAATCATATATCATATATCAACAGCTATTGTTGACAATGAGATTCTCAGTTCTTTCAAAAGTAAACAGTCAACATTCTGAAGTTCAGAGCCAGCTATGTAGCAGTAGACAGACTTACTAATCGGGGCATCGCGAATTTCAAACGTGCCTTGGCTCTAAAAATGATCTTATAAACTCCTGCTAAGCAACAACTCCTTCACCAAAACCAGCATCGAAATATCTTCACAGCAACCCCGACCTGTTACACATTAGCACAGACTAGGAGGCTGTGGCTATGGCATTAGCACATTACCCTCCAGGCGCTGTGTTTGCACACCGGCAGCTGTCCAGTCAAGCTTTCTCCAGCAATCGCCCTCACCACTTGCGGTGACATCAATTGTTATTGACCAAGGTCCATTAGATCCAATAGCATCCTCAATGTATGTGGCGAGACTGTAGGTATCAGTTTATACCATTAGCGACAAGAGTTCATTGGAAGTCAGGTTAAGTCTTACATAGAGTATACGGTTTGGTTAGGTCATACTGTTCTGATGATACCTGGACTATTGTTTAAGATATCGCCACACCACAAACTGGAGGGTTGTCCAGCGTCTTAAGTTCAGTATCATATGTGACCCGCTCTACCAAAACTAGGCGCTTGTCGCATCTGAACTTGACAGGTTGATACGGACTTGTTGTTCATTTCCCTATTGTAGACCTTTTGTGAAATGTGACCAAATCAGTTTGTAATAGATTTCACAAAAGGTCTACAATAGGGAAATGAACAACAAGTCCGTATCAACCTGTCGAGTTCAGATGCGACAAGCGCCTAGTTTTGGTAGAGCGAGTCACATATGACAGTATCAAACCTACAAGGTTTTACTCACAGAAACCTAACAGTGAAGACACCCTGCAGGATCAAAACAGCACGTGATACAGGATGTGACGTCCAGCAATCACATAATGTACAAAACCACATAAAAACACAATCACCCTTCAACAACAGTTAATATACCAAAGTGCCCTCAGCACAATCAGCGACATGGCAAGCTGCAGCAAAATCGTCTCCACAGATAATTCACGGAGATGTGCTCCGGACGCGAATAGAAATAGATCCTATATGTATGAAGGCTCGGCGCTAAGATGTCATTATTCTTGTGCACGATCTCACATGAATACAATCCCTGAATGGTGCGACACGAAAGCAATATTGGACTGATCATATTAGCTGGCTGACCAGTTGTCCTTCATGTAGCGATGGCAAAGGTTCTGACCTTGTAGTTGTCCAGTTTTCTTGACTCTTGACTGTTTTTCAGCCGCAATAAACACCAGTGCAAATGCTGGTTTAAGGAACTGATAGAGTTCATGATGATCTCACTGAACACCACTCAGGTAGAGATGATATAAACCAAGGACACAGCCCAGGCTTTTGGCAAAATGACAGCTCAACTTGAGCGATGTTTGGCGAGATGACCAATACCTCTAATTCCATATTGATTTCTATTCTAAAGCGCCTCGAACTATAGGAAAGTCCACCGAGATCTGCTTTCAACAGATTTTATACCAACCAAAGATGTTATAGCTGTCTCACCATATGTCTTGTGGTCAAAGGGAGGTTCACACATAATCCATTATAAAATTACATATTGCAACTGAGGTGTTTTGGAATACCATTTCCAACACCAGATATTGACCAGCCTGATGGTTTCAAGGACATTATGTATCAGAAAACACTGTGGCTGGCTGGTGAGGGGAATAATTCATCAAGCTAGCCAGGCTAGTCAGACCAGTCGCAATGAATCTGTTAGACAATGAGAGAGATAGAAGATAAGCATTGCATAAAAAGGAAACATGGTGTTGCTTCCTGGCTCATGGTTCAGGCCAAGTGGCCCAACACTGCGGCTGGCCAGCAGGGGAAATTTATCTGACCATAAATTTGCAAGTACATGTAATTGTTTTATAGACCATGGGATAGACAAGATTAACGCTGCATAAAAAGTTGCTCCCATACTCTTTCTTTGTTGTACTAAGATGGCAGACACTGATCTGAGAGGAGGGCAACCAACTAAAACTGTCCTGCGAGGGACATTCTTGAAAAGCACTCAACATTTAGACAAAGTCATTTCCAGATAGCAAACTAGACTGTTGCCTACGGACTCATAAAGCAGTAAGATGTGATGAGAGAATAGCTCATGGGGCTGGTTCCAATAAAGTACAAGTAAGACAACAAGACACAAGCTTTCCCCACACAAGCCGACTTGGGCCGGTGCAGACTTCTTTCGATCCTTCATCAAGAAGGCAGGGATTAACAAACGAATGTTCTTTTCACATTATATCAGTCTTGTGGACTGTATGATGATGATAGATTACAACCCATGGCTTTAAACTGTTGAATGTCTGATGAAACTTTGGGATCCTACAGACAAGGGCAGCTTTACTTCGGCTGTTGCTGACTTCTTTATCATCTATGTGATTAATAGCAAGAACTTTGAGAATTCAGCAATGTCTTTTGAATGATCTTAGTCTGGTGTACAGCCTGATGATGATAAATTACAACCGATAAACTTAAAGGGAGATCATACGATGAAGACGGGATAAGGATAACATAACTGATTAAGGGTGGTAAGTTGCATAAGGAAGATTCATTGGTTGGTGAATTGAGAATGCCAGTTCAGTGAACCATTTCTTGCTCAACTTAAGACTCTCGATCCTGCCAAAACCTTAACGACTGGCCTGTTAATAAAACAACTTCTTACGTCGACGTAGAAACTCCCACCTAAACTTTTATGGCTGGCCTGTAAAAAAAACAGACTTCTTCTTTGCTAGTTATGGACAAGATAACTTTGAATTCTCATAGCAAAGTCATCAGTTCAAGTATATACATGAAATATTGGATTGCTTTTAATCTTGACTGACAAAGGCAAATTTGCAGCCAAACTCCACATCCTCAATAGTATTAACGTTCTTTTCTGTGACAATGTATTCAAATATATTCAAAACCTAAGACTTCTTAACGTCATCGTTTAACTTAGCTATGTTGAAGACAGCAAACGAGAGGAAACAGTTTTCCTTTACATCTTGCTTGCAGGAAATTCCCCACTCATTACAACTCAAGACATTTCACACCTAATGGACAACAATGTAATTGCTTCCTGTAATTATACCACCGTTACTTTCACTGAATGCTAAATGAAAAGTTGATTGTAAGTCAAGATGTATGATATGGTTCTTAATAGAATGTTTAATGATATATACTATTCTTGTGACTAATTTAGGTACAAAATATCACACTCACAGACTGCAATAGACATATATATGTCCAAACACCAGTCCAGAATCACAAAATACAAGGGCTAATATAGTTCTAAGGTGCGACATTCACATGTCTGAAGTACCACTGGCAATATCATGTTTAGTCGTCAATGACACTTAGACGGATAAAATCACATTTATAAAGGATATTGAATGTATATATCTAATATCACACAGCTCAAATCTTATCAATATCCTGTTATTTATTGGTTTTTCAAGGCCACAACAGGTTGGAATATTTGTGTCACCTTCCTCAGGGTTATAGGTGGATTCCAACCTTGCCAAGGAGTAAAGTACATCAGCTTTAATAATCTAGAGCATCATTTTCAGCTTATAACACGACATTGCTCAAATGATCTACAAGTTCAAAGACACTGAACCACAATGTAAAGTATAACAACAAACTTCTGGACAAGACCTACGTACGACACAACTGTTGATCTCAAATTGAGACAGACAACAGCCTTCTTTACCCGTCGGGCAACCATCATACATTGCCAATTTCCCCTTCCTGCTTGACACTTGATGCTGTCACAGAAACCTGTTGTAGTTATTACAAGGACTATAAATTATTCACCATCAATAACCTGACACCAACTAAGGCCCAAAACAACTCGTTTTATAACCCAAAGGTTAGAGCTTGGTCATCCATCATGTTCCTGACATTAATCTCGACAATAAGGTGCTCATAAGGTAAAGTCCGAAGTTTGACATTGATGGTGTTTTGTTTGAAGAAATGACAGAATGAAATGGCCAGGGGCCATTGTGCTCATCCGTTCTTACACCAGACTCACTTCTAGTCGCCCAGCCCGTCGTTTTCCAATCTTTCACATGATATCACGAGACATCATCTTCCCAACCTGCTGCATCTAATCAACGACCATAAATTATTCACCAACAATAACCAGCCACTTTCCATATCGTCCAGAATAGCCGTCATAATCACCAGGAAATTTGTGTTGGGTCATCCATCTTGTTTCTGGCACATAATCTCGGCAGATTGGCAATTGCCTTTTGTGGCAACCATCTTGTCTTATTACACGAGGCAAATTCTCTTCCAGATCCAATTTTGCACTTTTGTACCTTTCATCTATCGTAAGAGAGTGACATATTGCCCTGACCATTAGACATCTAGGCAAAACTGCTGGTCTCTTGGCCGAGTTGTATCTATACTCTCTCAGCAGTGAACTGTCATGATGCAACTGGCCATACAGTAGGTTTTTCGATGACCAATTCTAATGCAATGACCACGGCAAACGCGAGACTCAATTCTGCCTGATCACAACATCACTGGGTGAAACATCAAAACAAATAAGACATACTTAGTAGTTCCCTTGAACAACTTCGCACTGATAAAGCACATCGAAGTTTTTGCAATTTCATTAATCTTTTTCAACGAAAGTAAACGCAGTCAAAGATCAGATTTCAAATTTCACAAGAAACAACAATCTTCTCAGAATAATTCTTACGTTTGAACCTCTCTCTTTGCAGGGTTAAACGCAAAATCAAAATCCGATATTCCGCACAGTTACTGTGTTACCGATATCACTTTCAGTGATGTGTACCTTTTTCATTTTCGTGATTAAAGTTTTCTGCTTCGTGTCGTGTCAAATTTTTATACGTTTGAGGTTTATAACCAGAAGCAATAGATTATCCTGTATGAAATTGTGTATATATTTGAATTTGTTCGCTTGATCTGCGAGCGAGAATATGAGAACGTTAAAAATAACATTATAATTGGATGTTTATTTTTACACAAATCAACCAAGGAAGCTGAGTGCTGGATAGAACACATCAAACTGTAACCTTCTTAATAGTGGACACCTCCATAAAACTAACAGTCCCTGCCCCTTGTTGGAAAAAGCCTTACAGCATAAACTTTGGCGCAAAACAAAACATGTAACCCACACGCCAGAACGATCCTGAAACTGAGCCCCCCTTGCTTCCTCATTTGAAAATTCCTCGCATAGTTCCACCTGGAAACTTTCTCAAATTGAGCAACAATAAACCAACGAACTTGGTGGTCGGTGTATCGGAATACTTTTTTCTTCATTTAATTTCAAACTTGGTGGTTTCGATTGCTAATTGGGCTTCAAAGTGTTCTATTTATAATGTTACTTTGATTTGTGCTGGGTTCAAATCGGGAGTTTTTGCATCGAATCTCGTTTCGTTAGCTGTAAGGTTCAACTGGGGATGGCCAAGTACGGGGAAATTTGACGGTACAATAGTTATTTGAGTTCCAAGAACAGATGCAACGAAAACAGTACCTAAAGACGCTGTAGAATAGGTGTATGTACATGATGATGCAGCAGCCCTGTATTGACTCAAGATCTGTTGATGATTTAGAAGTCTAAAACTGAACTTTCCATGTGCATCCATTCGTCTGCAAAAGGAAATACACCCGCCCCCCGACCCCCACTCATCAAATCCAACATCATCATTTATTCACTAGCAACCTGAGTGTTTGCCACAAATTTCTCGACAGAGCAACAGGCTCCAATAGTCACGTCCAAGTCGGCCCAAACTTGTCAACCATTTGGTCTGTGTTGATCTAACAGAAATCAGCCTCCCCACTTGCTCAGCCCCACTGCCGGAATCCTGCAGTATGAAAATTGAATCATTCCTTAGAATGATACAAGGCGGTTGCTTGTAGTAGATGATAATTTTAAAAATGTTTCAGGCATATGATAAATCTGTTGTGATGCTGACCATGAAGGATTTATGCACCAGGCACATGATTAGTAAGCCCGCAGACGCATTGTCTCAGTGTTACTGTATTATGAATATCCCATCGTTTGATTCGCATTACTAGGCAGACACTTTCGGGGAGACACATTTTTTTTATGGCCAAACAGACCTATCAGTGAGGATGCAATCAAAATATTCCCAGTCGTCAAGCTCAGGAGGAAGGGTTACACGTTATCGATAAATCTCCGCGCTCTTGTTGTTGACAATCTTGACATCACAAAACTTCTTTGCCAGTTGTCGTTTAGCAAGCTACTGCCACATTGTCTCAGTGCTGCTCTCTTAAGAACATCAAATCCAAAGATCTGGCGATACTGCATGGAGAATGAGCAAGCAATTAACATTTATATGAGAGATTAATTCCTCGTTTCCTGCCAAAGTGTCTTGTGGCTGCGCGATGATGATCTATCATTAACCACTTGTTCATGAAGAAAGCAGTAGCCAACTGAATAATGTCTCTCCAGCAAGTTTCATCCCCAAAAGAAGACCTCCATTATCTATCAAACATAAGTATTTCTATCAACACACATATTTTTATCAATAGCCTTGTATCTTTGTGGATGGATTCTATCAGTATCTATCAGTGACTGCAGACCTTGCCAATACAGCAATTCTGAAAGCAATTTCTGCTCTCTCCACCAACGAGTTTCCATCATCAAAAGGCGACCTCCATTATCCATTAAATTGAAGTATTTGTGTCTGTATGACATTCATACTATCTCTATATACCCAAACTAATGGCTCTCAATGACTTCCGCTCAGCAAGTATGCTTTGAATGAAAATGGAGCCCACGGGCATTGACATTCACATACAGGACAATTTTCATGTCGTTTCCTCCTACTTGAGTAAAGTCTCGCCGAATAAAAGGATGTGCAATTTACTATAGTTATTAGGAAGATGTATGGATGTGGATAGTACAGTTTCGCGGTGGCACAATGGTTAAGCGTCAGCCTTGTGATCGGGAGGTCCCAGGTTTGATACCCGGCTGGTGCCACTTTATAACTCTCAACTGGCCTGAAATGTCCTTCTCTGCGCTAGATTGCGGCTGCCTTTGGTTCTCAAGAAAGGTTTCTTGATAGGCTGGGTAATAATGTTTGTAACTCTCAACTGGCCTGAAATGTCCTTCTGTGAGCTAGATTGTGGCTGCCTTTGGGTCTCAAGAAAGGTTTCTTGATAGGCTGGGTAATAATGTTTGTGATTGTAAAGTGCTTTGAGCCAGTAGATAATATAGTGAAAAGCGCAATAAAGAACTCAAATTATTATCATTATTATTACAGTTCTCAGTAAAGTAACGTCTCTTTCATCTTTTTTGTTTGCTGTTTGCTACACAGACAAAATTGTGCAGGATTATTAACTAACGACCTTTTCACAAAGTGGAAAATAAACTCAGGAATTCAAAAAGCCATATTTCTATCCACGGTTAATAAAAGCAGAAGCCGTCTTAAAACGCGGCAACACACCAACAACACGCTACCAAACCATGGCAATGGACACTGACAAAGCACGCAAAAAAATGCACCGCTCGATCGCGCAATGGGAATCCGTAACAGTGAATGACCATTCTTCAAAATGAAGCCAGAAAATCTGACAAGTCTCCATCATCCTCGTTAGCCTTTTGTTAAACTGCTATCTGGTGATTTTTCGAGCGATTCTGTCGAGTGTATGCCCCGGTTGAGGACAATAACTGAATCGGGGATAGGCAGAGTCAATCGTTTATCAATCACCTGAACCCTTAGAGTAGATGGAGGTTGGTACCTGAAGAAGTGTAAGATGTGTGGGGGGGGGCGGCAAAAATGAGCTTTGATTTTGAGATTTTACGGCATGCTGAAGGGAGACTGCTCAAAGTCAGCATCACTTTCATCTTTCAGAGTTGACATTTTTTCATTAGTTCAAAATTCTTTATCAAATTTTCAGAGTCAAAAATTTTTTGAGACTGATGATGTTTCTTCATTTTGAGCAGAAAAAAACAAGTGAAAAAAATATTTGGACTTAGAAATTTTTTTCATCTTTCAGAGTTGAAATTTTGGGTTAGGGTTTTCTTTAGCCCCAAAGCTCTTGGCCAGTTCAGAGTTGTCTCTAACCACATAACTGCATAATGGAAAGATATCATCATCAAAAAATAAATTGCTACCATCTGACTCCAATCATTTGCCATCGAACTTTGAACTTTTTCAAAATAACCCAATTGTCTGATTGCCCCGTTAATCCTGATTAGCTTTCCCTTCTGAGTTAAAAAACTGCCAACGGGGTCTTTCAAAAGAAAAAAATTGAAAAGGATGAAAGTTATCTTTTGATGTTTTCAATAGGTTTTTTCCTGTTTAATTGGCGTTTAAATCACAGTAATTTACTCATTAACTTTGATTGTTCCTTTTCCTGGCTGACTAAGGGAAAAAAGAAAGAAAAAAATTAGGAGAATTAGTTTGTAAAGTTCATTTTTGATGTCGGTGTGCCATGCTATGAAGTGAATTTGGATTGCTCTGGGGTCTGATATCATAAAAAGACAAAGGTCACGCACGGATATTTTTGCTTGCCTCCTGGAGTTTTTTAATTGGACTTTATAATTCTAATTGTTTGTCCTTTAGCATTGTTGACGAGTCCTCGTTGGGAGGGAGTTCATTGTTCCTTATTGGTCTCTGGTCTGCTCTGGCTTTATCTTGGAAGATGTAAAACATTTTGAAGATCAAATTTACTCAATGTCTGATAGCCATGAATTTGAAGGAACAAGTCTGTTGGACAGAGTTGGCTTCAAAAAAACTCATACTCATATCATGGATGATTTGGGATAAAAATCAATGTCAAATAGAAAAAGGGTATCCATAGTGATCCCATTGGATGTCATATTCATGGAAGTACTTTCGTTGTTTTACAACAAATGTAAATCTTGTTGGTTTTCAAGTTTTGATGTTGTTTTTGCCATGACATTATTTCAAGTCCCTCTCTGCTATAAAAAACACTGGGTTAAATCTGCAGCCTAATTATATTAGCACATCATCATAAAACAGAAATTCTGCACCCCGCATACCATAACCCGAAGACTTTGACTCACCACAACTCGTTAATAGCACCGCTAGTCGTCTCGTCGCGACGACGTCTTAAACCAATTGACCAGGTGCTAACGCTATTTGTATGTTAGTGGTACGCGGCTATTAGCGTTATGGGAATTGCAAGGGGTCGTCTGACCAGATAGGAGATTTCATTATCGAAATCATATCAAATGACATTGATGACGATGACGATTATTTAGGTTTGTAAATGCGAAACTGGCATCCTGGAGTCAGGGCGGTATGAATTTGCCGCTCTTGGTGGCTTCTGGGTGGCAAAAATTCGATACGTCTTATTCAAAGATTAGACATATGATTTTATTAGTGAGAACCTTGGGGTTTGTCCTAGTCTGGTAATAGTATTTGGGAAATGTTGTTAATGTATCAGGTTGATTTTATATGATATTGCTGTAAAATAGGTTAGGACTAGTGGCTTATAGACAATTCAACTCTGAAAGATGAAAAAATTTCCCAAAATTTTTTTCACTTGAATTTTTTTTCTGCTCAGAATGAAGAAACAACATCAGTCACAAAAATTTTTTGACTTTGAAAAATTTTTCAGAATTTTGAAATTTTATGAAAATTTTTTTTTTGTAAAATTGCTTTCAAAAGTGCTGAAAACAGCCTGTTTCTAAGTGCTTAATTACATGGAGGGTAGAGGCATAGTATGGCGAGTATAGTGTGGCAGATTGTACCGCACCAAAATGACAAGAAATAATCTTGCAGCGATCATAACGGATGTTGCCAGATGCAGTTCTTTGGCTAATAACTTGACATAGCAGCATCGCCTCATCATGTCTTGAGAAGAATGGCCCTCGACACTAGGGTACAATGGTAATCAGACATGATTTAGAAAGTTTCACAATGACCGGAAAAAAATCACAAATTTGCTCACTTGTTTCAGCAGGGGCTGAAGAGGGCAAATTATGTCTGACTCAAAAAATGACTGGCTTGGTCTTTGTGATGTTTGGTGTTTTGTAGTGGCATTTTAACCCCCTCAACGTTGGAAATGCCAATTTACAAAGCTGCGTGCTGCCCTGCGAAGTATTTGGTTAATTTTCTATTTACTTCATTGAGAAACAATGCATTCCATTAATTCTAGTGTAGCGAATATCATGATGCCGATGTGTAATCTGATCGTCCTCCTCAAGTTACAAGAAACAATCGATGGTTTTGTATCAATACTGGTTTGAATCATGCATGAGCTCACACCTAGATGTTCAAACTCATAGATTAACTCATTCAGGTCGATTTGATTTCAGGTCGGTGTTTTGGCAAAATACTGGGTTTTTTGTGCAGTTCTTTACTCTCATGCTAAAGGCACATTTTTTCTCCCAACTTTTGAAAACGTTTGACATCACCCCTCCCTTCCAAGACCCAGCACCTCTGCATGAGATGAGCGCTGACATCTCAATGTTCTACCTCATAGATAAACTACAATTTGGGATGAACTGACAATATTTTAAAGTTCTATCTCTTGAAATATCTAAAATTTGATTTTAAAAATATATCCTATCAGTATGAAACTCTTTTCATATTAAATTGCAGGCAGATCGGTTCAATTTTTGACATATACCAAGATTACTACAGAATATCAAACAGCTCTGAATTTTCACAAATGAACCTACACAAATCTTCAACGTATTTTAGAAACTGAACTTCAAAGAAAGTATTTCAAAATAACAGTCATCAAATCCTGCTTGTAGGTAAGCATCGACTGAAAATAGAAATCGTAGGCAAAAATATTGCGGATCCAGTTTTAAAGTATTTTCCAGTTATTTCAGGGTACAGAATAAATTGACAAGAATACTATACATTAATGTACAGCCAATGTACAGTAATGATACACAAGTTTGGGTGAAGTTTACCCCGAAGTTGGTTTCAGCAGAAGCTTGACAAGCGCAAACGTTCCTTTACAAATCAGACTACACACCAGTTCAAGACGAACGGAAGGGGAACAGCCATTTTCTGTTTCTGCTTCGGGGTAAAACTCAATTGGCCAATTTTGGCGTGTATGCATTTGAAACTATAGATTATTGGAATATCGAAAAGGCCTCGGAGCATGAATATCGAAAAGCATTTGTCTGCACATTAGAAGACTATGGTACAGCACACTGGAGGCATTTGCACAACCAAGCACAAAATACAAGTTTGGACAATTTTGGTTCTTAAGGGACCAAATTCAGTTAAACATCATTTTTATGTTTCCAGGATCTATTTCTATTCATGCAGGTTACCCTTAGGGGTCATAGGCCCAAGGGTCTGCTAAGTTTGAAATATCATTGAGAGTTTTTTCAGGTTCCAATGACCCAACTTGGCTAGCATTCGGAGAAGTCTGAGTTAGCATTGCCCGATATCGTTGGTTCGATGAACTTCTAACGATATGAATCGAAGCTGAATCACCACCAGCAAGTGTTGAGAGTTCCTGCTGACCGATACTGTGATGAGTTGTTGATGGATGAGGCTTCATGGTGTTTTAATGGTGGAAAGCGCAGAATGGGGCAATCGTCTTGGAGAAGATTGATTCATCGAAAACCTTCGAAGGAGAGAAACATCTTAAATGCTGTTTGAATTTTCCTCACCATAATTCCTTAGGCATGAATTTCTGAGATGCTAAGCAAACTAAATGCCAATACAATGTAAACATAGGCCTATTATTTCTACCTACATAAAATTGATTATTAGTTACCCCCTAAGGAATAATCAAACACACTCGCTGTACCAGCAGTATTGTTTTTGATAAACGATTGCCTTAACACTATTTTGGGTAATGGTTTAACAAGAAGGGAATCTGTGTTCTCATTTCCTTTTAAAGCGCACTGCAAATAATCAATTTTGTGCCTGCGCCCTGCGGCATATATCACTGCGATAAGCCACATAAAGATTGCTCATCTGCAGGTAAAACCGGTAATCGCTTGGTTCGATATTGCCTGCAGGTTGCAGTGTTCACCAATTCTCGACACTGGTACCAGCATTGGCTACCGCAGATGAGATATTTTTGTCACTTGCGATTATGATTGCAAGTAACACGATATTTTGAAACTGGCCTTTCTGAGCTGTGCTTGGTCTGCTATTGGGTGACCACCTATGGTCCCTCTCTTGCAATATTAGGCTAAGCATGTCCGTACAGGTGTAGGCTAACATGCTAACACCTGATGATGGGCTGGCCTCAATGAAGCTAACTCCGGCCTCGTTACCTCCCGAGTAGCCATTATCGCTTTAAGCTGCTCCTGGGGATATAGGAATCCCTTTCAAGTCCCCGGTACCCTAGGTATGAAGCGGTGATATGAAGGTGAGATGCTAACATGGTTCTCTAACTCAATAATGGTAATGACTAGAGCCGAAAATACATTTAAAGGGACCCTGTGCCCCCTCAAAAAAAAACTGGCATGATGCCAGTCCTATATACACAGTGTACATATCGGTGCTCTGACACAACCATCCAAACCTGATCGCCCATTTTGAAAATGTTACCTCAAAATTTCAGTGTTCAGTAATTGTCATTTGTATGTTTAGCCAAACATGATAGGGTCGTATGCAAGGTTTTTGGTCCTGGGGGCAAACCGTCTCTCCGGATTCAAATTGTAGTACATGAGCATGAACAGAAATATCAATAAAATTTGAATCCATTAAAAATTTGTGAAAGTATTTCATTTCAAATTACAACATGTTATTTTTCATCACTCAGTGATCAGCTTAAAGCCTCCAGCCTAAAATTATTTAAATTCTATCGACTGCCAAAATCTATAGTAAGCTTAAATATTCTATAAAATTAGAAAAAGCATAATCCATGCTCAGAACACAGACAAGCCGTCGTAATATAAGCATTGGATCGGTACAATGGAAATTTGTTGAATTTTAGATGAATTTTGTTCAGTTTTTTCCCAAAATGTCAATAATTCAGATGAAATTTTTAGAATTTCTTTTTCGCTGATGATATAAGCTTACATATTTAAGCAGCAACTATACCTTAACTTCCTGTTTATATTTGAGCTTGAAACATCGAGCTGATACAGCTGTTGAATGCACTGCCACAGTGCAGCACCCCATCACTAACTTCATCGAAATATCCAACCCTCTCGTTAACAGAGACCCACCAATCAATAAAGTGGGGCGGCGTCCTGTTGATATATATTCCACCAACATGTTGTTCCACTATAGATTGTCTGAAAGTTTAATTTGTTGGATGAGAAGTTGATCGGTTTTATTTCAACGAATCCGATCGAACGTCATCATTATTGGCATTTCGTGAAGACTGCTCGAGGCAGGTCTGGAGTTCGATTGTACAAAATAGAAAAGGGTTTCGATTATACGTAATTTGAAGGGCTCAATCATCGAGTCGATTTTGGTAATTTTACATAGAAAGGGAGCGATTTCTGTCATTGATTTGTGAAGATTGAGCCCCATTTGACTAAATTTACAAGCCATCGGCAATATAACTTTTCTTATCATTACTTTAGATGATTTGGTCACTGTGTCAGTTAGAAGTAATATTCGTTGTCATATTAATATGTGTGTATTGTTTTCTATTATCTTATTGTGTGATACACCCCTTGCCTCTGCCCTTAAGGACAAACAGACACCATAATATTATTGAATTACTTCCTTTGAAGTGTTAATTATTCTGTCAGTGATGATTTTAACAATATTTTTATGGTTCTTATAATAATCCTAGAATTTCTAACAGGAATAGATTTTTTATAACACAATTATTGATATTTGATATTTTTTGTATATTTGGAATAATTTTGTGTTCTGCACATATCAATGTGGTCATCAGTCCCAGAAAGAGGTAGCTGTTGTGTCAATTTCAATGAAAGCTACACATGGTTGTTTTCTTCTCTAAAACTGCAAACTGAAGAAAGATGGAATGACAAGACATGCATCGAACGTATGCATCAGCACTATCACAGGCACACAGCACAATGCACTGTGCTACTTCTTCGACAAAAGCTACATCAAGTAGCCTACACATGTGTGTAAAGGACAGCTTCTTTCAATGTAAGTAAAACACTGCAACTTGAACACAATTGACAGGATTTTGTACCTTGATACCAAAGAAACTATCACCCTGAGTCACGTTAGCCATAAATAAGAGCTGCCTGTGCGTTGAAGGTGTGATATGCTATTGTTCTGAAGGCTAAACTTGATCCCGGAGATTGCTAATTATTAGCCTACTGTCAGGTGCTGATGCTAGGCTAGGTAAGAGCGTGGCATGTCAACCTGACACCTTGCATTCTAATACATACACTCGAAGCTGAATCACTCATAGTTTTTCTCATGCAGGATGCTGCAAGCTCAGCAGTAGACAACCAGGGCATCATTGTATTCTGAGATCAGAGAAAGACTTGAAAATGTCTGCTTGTAACATCGGTCAAGCACTCGGGCAAGGCAAGGAACTACAAGCAAGATGCGACCATCAAAGCAGTGTAATGCTTTCGTCATTGCAATGCTTTCTGAACGAATAAATCCAACGCCAAGCTCATATCAGTGAAAGGGAAGTGTCAACTGTTACTGCTGATGTTACCAGTGTTGTCTGTCCAGGTACAGGCTGAGGTTCTGGTAATGGAACCAACAGCTACATATCATGTGCTGTCAAAGGTAGCTTCAGGTATCTCTACCTTCTGCATCAGGAGTGTTGACACTTCTCGATGTCCCACCAGCAATGGTGTTGATGCCATTAGGCGGATCTTTGCTTCCAAACAGGGGCGTTGAAACCTATGCCAGAAGACTTGGCAGGATACAAGCTTGCTAATGATTCCCAGCAGGCCATCGTCTAGAGAGGTCACTGGTATTATACCTCTGCTTTGACAGCTAGCTGCTATATTGTACCTACAACATTGGTTGCAAAAGCATGGTGAGCCTCCCAATTTAGACTGGGCAGACAAATGCAGGGAGCCAATTTGCCTTGTCAATGGGTACGCTCAGGTGAAGAAGTCTCTTCAAGAGAACTTTGCAGGATACAAACTTGCTAATGGTTCCCAGCAGGGGAAGTTTGACATCACTTCTTCAAGGTTCAATGACATCGAGAAGTCTGGTACCTTAGTTGTGACGGCTAGAACAGGCATTTCTTTACCTGTATGCAGTACCTGCTCAAAAAGTTGTCGCTGACAAGGGTTGAGCACCAATTCGGTCAGAAGAAGGAGCCAAGTGTCTCAAATGGTCATAAACAGGCCATAAACCTTTGCCACAGGAGTAAGCAGCTTGGAAGGTTATTCTCAATAAATCACCATGCTTGAGTGAAAGGAGTCATGTAAAACTTAGAATTAGCCAGCAAGCTGAGAAGTGCTCAGATCACAGGCATTTTACCAGGGAACCACACTGGGCCAACGCCACAGGCTCACCAACATGTAGAGTAAGATTTGATGCTCATGCGAAGGGAAAGCGTAACAGAAGTTGCAACACTCATGCAGTGCTGTCAACTGGGCCAGGTGAGAGGCCTCTAACTGAGTCAGGCTGAGTTAAACCCCGATATCTGAAACTTTCTTGAGGAGAAAATAATTTACCGCTGAGACTGGTCAAGTATTATTTTACTTGTTAGTTCTGAGAATGAAGCATTTCATGGCATGGAAGCCAGGAAAACAGAGAAAATTGAGTTAGTTTGCAGTTAAACACGGATATTGGTCATGGTTTGGGATGTTTATACACCTCAACACTTATGGTTGGTAACGTAGCATAATTACACACCTTGCTATAACAAACCCCACTGCTGTTTGAGAAATACCCTGCTAGCTTTTCTTGGATATTCCTGACTTGTGGCTGCACAACTGATAGCACAAGATAATGGTGATATTACAAATTCTGGAAAACTTGAGAAGTTTTTTCTCCAAGAGTGGTTAAGCGTAGGGTATCATATTTCAAATTCAAATTCAAAGCAGTTTATTGAGCCAGATGAATACTACATTCATATAGGTTTGGAAAATACAATGAAAAAAAAAAAAAAAAAAAAAAAAAAAAAAAAAAAAAAGGTTTAGAGTCTACAGAGAAATCATATAACACTAACAGCAAAGTATATCTGAGTCAATGACAATGTAACTTAGCAATAGACAACACTTCATGACATGGAAGATTGAGAAATTTGAGAGGAGGAATAAAGAACTGAGGAGATAGGTCAAGCCTTAGAGCCTTGTAACCGAATCTCCTAGACATTCATATTTTTGGGCAAAAGATGCAAAACAACTGCCAGAATTGTGTGAAAAGTTGCTCTAGGTTGAAAGTCAGACAGCATCTCAAGGAAGGTAGTTTGGTTGCTGACACAACACAGAAACATGTTAATGTAACAGAAACCTTCTTGGAGCTAATTTTCTTGTCATGGTGTAGGTGGGAGAGTTATGGTTGAAAGCAAACATTCGTTCTTGGCCATGCCTTCTGACAGTTGAGTGTGAGGTTGCTTGTTCCAGATTGTTCTACTTGTCAAGATTGGTTTTGCCTTCCAGACAGTTCACAAGTGGCTGAAAGCTTATTCCGCAGCATTTGTGCAAACATTGGCTGGACTTATCGATGTTGTAGATGGGGAGAGTTGCATTAGACTGACTTTCAGACAGCATCGCATGTTATGTACTTGGGTTGACAGTACACAGAACAAGTAAAGGCCATATCGATGGCCAATTTGCTTGTCATGTAGGTGTGAGTTATAGTTGAAAGCAAATGATTCTCGGCCATGCCTTCTGACAGTTTATGTGTGAGAGTACTTGTTCTGGATGGTACCACTTGTGCAGATTGCTTTTGCCTTCCAGACAGTTCACGAGTGTCTGAAAGCTCCTTCAAACAGCAACATTGAAGCAAACATTGGCTAGACTTCGAACAGTATGACTCCCATTGGATGGTATGCGGATATTCAAGGTTCGATAGATCCAGGGTTAGCCTTACCGGTAGCAGCTTTTGCTAAGGTATGAACCAACAAGATGATTGGCTTGCCTTTGGGAGATGATTTTGCTAAAGAAGCTCAATTGAATTGGAAATGTTCAATATCCCTGTAAAGGTCACTCTACTGAGAGAGAGCCAAAAGTGCAAAAGTGCCAATCACCCCAAATTCAAATTCGCAGCTACAAGAGTGCCTGACCCCGATTGTCTCTCCCTGCAGTTACCGCATCTTATTGTTTCTTGGAACTGAATTCGATTAGCATTTCTCATCCAGGGAGCGATTGAGATCTACCACGAAGCAATCTGCATGCGATCAACACAGAAAATAGTGATAGATACAGGGTAATGTTCATATGATTATGGAACATCATTCTCAGATCAACTGCTTTCTGGCATGCAATCAAAGCACTGAAGATCCTGATGATAAACAAATGTGCAACATTCCTAGAAAACATCAGAGACTTCTTCTATCGAGTACATAACATGGTAATTGTGTCTGATCAGGACTCAGTAGAGCCTGATATCTGCCTTACTTTTATGCTTTAATGGTGAAATCATTGCCTCGAATGTTAGCGAGTGAGCTTTCCATCAATGTCAATGGTGTCCACTGTTTGCTGCATCATCCTGGTAGCGATAGCATCACAATTACCATGACAAATATTTGAAGAGACTGACAAGGATACAACACAGGTGATTGTCATACCAATGCTGCAAGGCAAACATCGGTAAACATTGCGGCAGTAGAATGCTCGGTGCATTGTGGTTGCATCTTGACCACCAATATTTTGCATCTCGTCAACCCCATCTACATTGAAAGGGAGTACAGACCATGAGGTTGAGGATGGTGAGGTTGGTGAGGTTGGTGGTTTGGTGGTAGACACTGTCATAACATGTAACTTGAAGCCAAATCGATTAAGAGTTTAATTCTGATGAAGGAAACCAGTTTGTGTGTCTAGTCAGAGTAGGCCTTTTATGATCTGGATTAGCTTGGCTCCTGTTGCATGTCGAACTAAAGGGATGAACAATGAATGATATCAAATGGTCAAATATTTACCAATACCATCACTCGGTTCCACTGGGGGGAAAGCGGAGATGTGACTGACACTGTGGTATGTCCGTTATGCAGTGGCTGTGATGTACATTGATGTGTAGTACGATATAGCAGCCAGAGATTGGACAAGTGGTGAAATATTTACCAATACCATCACCGGGTTCCTTTGGGAAAGCAGAGATATGATTGAAACTGGGACGTGTGGTTATGCAGTGGCTGTGATGTACAACTGGTGTACAGACAAAGCTTCCATTGGGAAAGCACATCAGCTCCAATGTGGTGCTGCTTAAACTTGCTGACCCAATGCATTCACAAAAGTCATATCGGGGAAGACACAGAGCGGTAGTGATGAGCTGTGGTTGTATTTCTGATAGAATCTTTTTTGCTTAGATTGCATTTATCTCTCAATGACGTCATACATTTCTCAAACTAAAACCACCCCCAGCGTTAATACCGCCCTAAGTTTGCCAGAATCACCAGACTTGAAAGAGCAATACTCCATGTATTTAAGTAAAGATAAGGTGAAACGCACTTGATAAAGACACCAGAATCTCCATTGCATATGCTGTTCTCTTCTAGCCGAGTGCTAATGACTATAATTTGAGCGAGATTCCAGTTTGAAATTTTACTCGTCGTATCATTATCCCATTGGCATGAAATTGGTCGACACGTTAGTTCCGAGGCACTTTAATGGCGTTTCTATTTGGGAGTGTCTGGAGTCTAAAGTGACAACACTTGGATTATTTGAGAGTTAATGGAGCACAAACATTGGATTAACCCTTTAGTTACTTGAGATTTTAATGAAGATCACATATTTCCCTATTTGACTGATTTCACCCGCTGATTTCAACACTGAGGGAAAACAAGTGATTAGCAAGAAACCTTGTCTCATACTGACAGATTATACAGGTGGTGCTGGATGAAATCTATAAAAAAATCCATACAATTGTGACCAGGTCAACCCCAGCTTCAACTAAGGACCTCAGAAGAAAAAACCTCAATATCCAATTTCGCAAAACGCACACAAACACAACATCTTTAGCACTTATCATCCAATTTCCATAAAAGTTCACAAAGTTCTCGAAATAATTAGCCAAGAACCGTAGCAAATATCCCCCGGTCCCAATACGGCTGTATCACAGCAATTGAACATTGCGGTATCTGCTATTCGGAAAATAAATATTTGCAGTTACTCAGACTCCGCTCAGCCAAAGGCTCCTTTGAATGCTGGCAAGGATGAGATGGGGAGATGATGGTGAAGAGTCAATGAAGGTAAGGGATGGTTGTAAGGAAAGGTGGTTCGACTGGCTGGCTTTTGACGTAGTGCTTGAGGTGCGACCAATTAAGGAATTAGAGTTGTTTCAGCTTTGGGTCAAAGTCAGCGTTGAGAAGAGGTCCTTTGAAAGACAGCAACAAGATAGCTAAGGCTTAGGCTAAGGCTAGTGTTAGCTAAGGCTAGTGTTTGGGAAGGGGTCCTTTGAATGATAGCAAGAAGATGGGTGTTTGGGTTGGTCAAGGCTAAGGCTAGTCATCAGGGTATTTGGCCATCTCTGGCTGTATTATCCTCATTGGAATCCATCGACCCTAAAGTGCATAAACTATGATCCATAAAGGCCCTTTCGAACGAGGTCAGCACTGATGGTCAAAACTGACATCACTGCACAAGCTCAATAGCAAATAAACTTTTGAAAGCAAAGATATTTCAGATTAGTACCATTCTCTTCCGTCGCCCAGCAACAATCAGAACAAAAATCTTGGCTAAAATGAAAGTTAGCACATACCAATATATATGACACCAGGCAAAATCTTAACAAATAGCTTAGAACCGCTAGCATAGCCAACCGGACCGTTACACTAGCTCTTAGCCATTATCAAGTGGTCTGTCAATATAGCATTATAGATTCATAACCAGTCGACGCTTAGCCTGATCAAAGCGAATTGCGGTCACTAGCGACGCACACTGATGTAGCCAGTTAGCCTCTTTATGGCGTTATGAGATCGACCGCATTAGCGTGGCGTTCAGAGTCAATTTGTTCTGCCGTATATTTCTCATAAAGATTTAGCTTACGGGATCTGCGGAATCTCGTGGGGTGTTATAAGAATATAATACCGGAGGTATTATCTGAAGATGGCCATGTTTTAGGTCTGGTTATGAAGAAGACCGGACTAATGTTATCTGGTTGTGATCTTATGGAAATAAAGAAAGGTGCTTATCAGGCTGGTGGTTTCTTATTGAGGTCCTACCATGATGCAGACAACTGGGGTCAACACAAGAACACAACTAGAACACCTTGAAACAGCCCGTGACATTCTTCACATTTGATCCTGTTTGTATTAAAAAGACACTGGGTTAGTTTCCAATCTCGATAAAAAGAACATACGGCACCTGACATGAGAAGTGAGAGTGAGATACGACGAGACATGATGCAACAATTTTTACGTTTAACCCTGCTGACTCTAAAAGTGTTAACACTGAGGTTACATTCCGTCTACAAGAAAAAGTAAATGTACCACTTGAGGCAAGAAGAAACCGAGATACCATGAGGTGAGCGTGCGACAATTTTCATGCCATCCATAGCAGCTGGAAAAACATGTAAAAAGCTTATTCCTCGCATGTGATTTCATGCATATTAGCACTTTGCCTGTGAAGGAATTGGTTTGGCGCTAACGCGGCTAATGCACTGCTAGGCTAGCAATCTGTAGCTCGGTATCAGCAGAAAGATACCATGGTTGTCAAAGATGGGTTTACACATTCGTTCCACAAGTATGGAAACATGCACACCGCTGATCAGACAGGAATGCTGAGAGTTATAATATCAGCAACTTGAACAACGGGATCCCTGGAACTGACACGTTGTCTCGCTCCTTTGAATCCCGGATTATGCCTGGTGCCACCGAACTGACAGTGCTTGGGAAGAGAGAATCCCGTGTTACATCCGTCATCAAAGTCACTGTCACTCATACAGAATAATTCTCAATCAATTTCAAAGTAACTTAGCCAAAATCTGCTATGCATTGTACACAAAGTCTGTGCAATATCTACAAGACTCTTCACCATTCTCAGCTTGGTGCTAACTTTAGTTGATAAGTCAGCATATACACATGGATCGTTGAAAAAATACCAATTTTATATTCAAGCAACAAATGACTGAATACGGGTCTATATAATCAGCATTGATTGACAATATGATCAGTTTGTCAATATATTTGGTTTAACTCAGTGCAAATATGTTTGAGTCTTAAATTTCTTCTCAGAAGGAATCCAATGAAAATGCAAACTTGATTGATGGAATGATCCTTTCATACCAACAACTTGAACACCTTGAACCTCGCAATTAAGTCAAACACACTCTCGAAAGCCTGTTTCGCTTTTTTTACCTTTCTGTATAATCAGCATTGATTGACAATATGATCAGTTTGTCAATATATTTGGTTTAACTCAGTGCAAATATGTTTGAGTCTTAAATTTCTTCTCGGAAGGAATCCAATGAAAATTCAAACTTGATTGATGGAATGATCCTTTCATACCAACAACTTGAACACCTTGAACCTCGCAATTAAGTCAAACACACTCTCGAAAGCCTGTTTCGCTTTTTCTACCTTTCTGAGAGTTTTTAGTAGATTGATTGACATAAAAATCTAGGAGTAAAGGTGGTTTACTCAATCTGTCATGTCAACTGACAAGCTATATTCTGAGGATTTCGAATTGCAAATCTTACAAATGATACTGATATGCACGCAATCCGATTTGACTGACAAGGTCAGACAGTTAGACAAATACGTTTTTTGTTGCCAACAGTAGCCTAAACTACCAACGATTTCTTTCCCAATTCTGCGATTTGAATTTGATTTGATTTCAATAAGGACCCAATCTCAATCCAGCATGTCTTGTTCAGCGGAATCCTAAAGCAATACACTCCTCATCATTGATCCCACGAAGATATGTGTGGACACCAAATCCTGATAGAAAGTTTGAACCCAACCCCACGATAAAAAAACGACCATTCCCCTTGCAGTAGTCATTGAGTCATTGCTTACTCCGTGATATGTCTGAGGTTGTAAAAGTACCTTGAAATACATTTTTACTCAAGTTCCATGTCAGAATTATTCTTTTCACTTTTGACAACCCCTAAGTCTCAAGAGAAACAAAAAGTACCCTCAACTGCAAATCAACACATACCAGCCCATATCTGTCATGACCAGTTAGAAAACCGCTCCAGTATGTACAAAAAGCCTGACCATCCATTTCGTATGAGACAGCATCCAGGAAACAAAGGGAAATTGTAGCAAAGTGTTCAATTTCGTTGATGGAGTGGAGCAAACGGTGAGAATTCCTCGCTTTGTCGGTTGGCTGGGTAAAGAAAGAGTATCCCACGGTGAACACAGAAAACATATCGTCCTGGTATCTTCTCTATGGCAATTAGTTCAACAGTTGGAGGAAGCGGCTCAACGTACTTTAAGATCAACAGTCAACGTCCGCTTTGAGATGCTATGGTATCTGGTTTGGTAAAATGCACGAATACAGATGTATCTTCTCTCTCTACCTTATGTCTCTGCTCGTGATATCTTTCTATGGCAATTAGTTAAGGGTTGACCATACGTACTGCCATTTTGGCCAGAACTTGAAATCCTAAAGCAATCAGAACTTCTTCTAAATGAAGTCAATGCCCACTTATAAATCACGGGAGGCTGTTCTCTAGAAAGCAAAGAATAGACTCACACCAATCACTTCAGGATTTCAAATTCTAGCCAAAACGTTATTACAACGAGCTGTATCTTGTTTGAGTCCTTCTGCAGACCTCATTCATCAAAAAGAATATAAAAGCCCAATCTCCGTTTTTATAATGACGAGTCTCTTTCTGAGAGAATAAAGAACAACCGAAGAAAATCCGATTTATCCACACAATGGGACTGTTCACATTTCAACAGTAACCAACAGCGTATCTTTTCATTCAGTAATACAAGAAGTGCAACAAGTGCATTTCTGTATCATTTCTAAAGAAACCGAGATATCGGAGCTATCATTTCCATCTGTGACAAAACAGCCACTCAGATGCTATAGACTCGTATAAAACATCATCAATGGCAGAAAATACGAGTCGAATCATGAGCATACAAGTTGCCACCCACAAAAATTGCAGCCTTCATAAGAGCGTACTGTTAGTTGGCTTTATTTTGAAAAGGATGTCCTGCGGTTCCTCGACAAACGTCGCGTCCAACGGAATTGCTGATATAAGCTAATTTGCCGGATTTCGTGGCCGCACTTTCAACCATTGGAAGTGTATTTATGTCCTCTAGCGCGATATCGAAGGTTTTTCAATTAATCTCTGCACATAAGAGACAGGATTCACCCGAGGGCCGTGTTTTTCTCTCACAGTCGCTCTGGCCGCCGGGCGCAGGAAAATACACTTCTGATGTTTCTCCGCTCCGGATGCCTCATCAAGCGAAATAAATTTGAAATTCATTTTGATTTGTTGCTGGCGGTTACAGGTTTATTTGGTGTTTTTCTATCTAATAAGATGGATAATAACATTGGGTTGGTTTCAACTTTAGGCTACATATCTCTCCTGTATGTAAATGTGCCTTATTGTATGAAAATAAGACCAGCTTAAGATGAAATGGATGCAGAAATACAGGACCTTTTTTCTTCCATGTATTTGAGCTCCATCAAAGTCAATACAGGAAAAATTTCAGAATATTTAGAATGTAAATTAGATCTATTTGGATTTTTTGGATTTATTTTTTTAATTCTTGATCATGTTTCATCTTCCAGTGCTTGGTTGTGGTTTCTCAATGATTCAATAATGGTTTGGCAAATGAAGCAGCCCATCTGCCATATGGAGCTACACTGCTGTTGATAACTTCTGTTCAACAATCCAATTCACTTGGGGAGGCAGAGAAAACAGAGACAAGTTATATCGATTATACAAGTCTGAGGTTCTCATATGAATCAAGGTTTGAAAATTGCTTCAAACCAGAAATCCCCTTTCTGTATTCTAAAGGGAAGATGTGCAATTTCTTCATACCTTTTCAATGTCTGTTCCCTAACCTACACTTGAGTTAACTGAGTTAGAGTATTTCAAACATTGGACTAGAATATCAATCGCATCATCAAAGACAGGACACAGTACGAACATGATGCTCAACAAAGATGGCCGCCTACGCTGAACAGATCCACGTGGAGCTTGATTATTGTTCAGCAAGTTGAGAGCGATGTTCATGAACCTGAAGTCATTGGCTGTGATTAATTTAATGGGAGGAAAAAGTCGTCAAAAGTGCTGTGAAAATAAGAATCGTCTGTAAAGTTGTAAAACCTGTGGTGTGCTGGTGAAATTAAGTAGATTCATGCCGAGTGATAATTTCATGAAGACTTGCACACAAGTTTATGGCTTTGCCATCTTTGTTGAATTTTCAACTTTTTATTAACTCTTTAAGTCTGATGGATTCCCTTGTATGCTTAAGAAGTCAGTTTAGAAATGTCAACTCTGAAGGATAAAAAATTTCTAAGTCCAAATATTTTTTTCACTTGAGTTTTTTTTCTGCTCAAAATGAACCAACATCATCAGTCCCAAAACTTTTTTGACTTTGAAAAATTTTCAAAATTTTGAACTTATGAAAGGATTAGGGTTAGAAAGAATTTCTGAGTCCAAATATTTTTTTCCTGAACAGCCCTTTACACAGGAGTTCTGAACTATAACTTAGATGCGTTAGTAAAACTGACTTTTATCCTCATTTGAGATGTTTAAAGTGCGAGAACTTGTAGAATAACAAGCCATCACAAAGTATATTCGGCTGTATTCGACTGCTGGACAACAAAGTCCATTTGCAAAATGACTCAAGTAGCAACCTGTTCATGATTCTCCATCCGCTTCTCTCATTACGTCTATCGAATTACCGCCGGCAAACAGAAAAGTAGCACAGGTCTCGGCAAAGGAAAGGACGCTACAGTGCTAATACTGGTAGAGCAATTACCCCCTAGGCATAGCGAGGGATACTAGAAAGGGTCACCTCTTACCGATGATTCACGAGCTAATTCGATAAAGACCGATGCACATTGGTCAAAAGACTGAGAAGAAATATTACTTTGCGGAGATCAAGAGGATGGCAGAACGGGAAAAACTCGGCACAAAATCGGTGACCGAAAGGTTGCTAATCAGGTGAATGAAAATTTGATTCATCTTTAAAAATGCTTACAGGGAGAAAAATTATCAACGTTGAGAAAGTTGGTTTATCGATTATAAAATTGTCATTATCTCTAAAAGTGCATAAAAAACCGGTGGGAATTACGATAAACATTTCCCGTGTTGTTTTAGCGATAGGATCTGATCAATCAAAAGCATCAAGTGAACGTAAACGAGATTCGTTTGATGTGGCGGTGTCCCGCCAACGTAGAGTGCAGGACGACCGCGGCTAAATCAATTCACGATATGATGCAGTTACGCTGTTTCTTGCTGGGGGAGATCGATGCTAGTGTGAGTCAAGGATAGCAGCTCTATCGTAATGTAATCGGCGTATTAGCCCTTTGACGTAATTGTTTGGTTGCGGTACGAGATACGAGATAACGGCAGTGCAGTTTCATTGAAGGAAATCACAATCAGCAACAGGCAAAGATATCACTCATTTCATTGAATGTTTAGTGCCACTGCAGTTTGGCCCTAATTAGAGTAAGGGTCTTTGACTGAAGATAAGAAGTGCATCACAAGCTACTTGTGTTCAGAGCTCAGCACTGTGAGTGAGTTTGGGACAAATGCTTTCAGACAGTTGACATGTGCTGAACATCTCTGTACTTCACATCACAATCAAAGTACCTGACCATGCCTTGTGATCAATCAGGATAGTTTCTCTTCACAAACACATCACAACATGTTGACTGACTTCTAAAACTTCGTCATATCAATGTCTCCGAAAGATGATACCGTTCTGTGACTGATTTCTTCCTGAGTAATCTCACCTGTGCTCGCAGGATCTGTCCCGACAAGGCCAAGCAATGATGATAACAGGAGATAGAATCTGATCATGTTCTTAACTCTAGCTTGGGTTACAATAGCCTGCGGGTCATTCACCTGAATGCTGTCCTTAGTCTTGAACTTGGAAAATATCCCATTCAGGATAGCAGCATCTTGACCCGCTAATATAAGTCTTTGACACCGCAAGACTGCTCCCCAACTGGGATGTAGGTGCACAACCCACAGGGAGCTTGGATAACACAATGGATTCAACTGGAATCATGATTCTATCTCAAGATTTCATTCCACATAGCTTCAAGTGAGTAAACCTCAGTGAACATGTTGTGGGAAGCAAGGGATGTTACTAATGAGCAGTACAGTATCATGATAATCAAGCGAATACCTCTATTCATTTCTTTTACCAATCAAATACCCAGAGAGCAAAACGCACAAAACACACCAATTACTCAATGAATAAATCATTGTAGCAAGACCAAGAAAATTTCCTGCCTTTTCTGCAACACGCATAAGCACTTCCTATGACATGTACACTTGATCAAAACTACTGTATTTACTCAATAATCTTAATCAATAAAAACAAACTGGCGCTGTATCAGTTGACGGCACCGAGTCTATGGAATCCATCGCATGCGACTGTGACATCCTGCGGCAAATGTACCGCCCACGGAGCCGTCCTGTCACAACTGCATGCGAGATGACCGCAGCATTTAGAAGCATCCGCGGGATTTTATTGACGCCAGAAATGAAGACTTGTTGCATGTGGCATGTTTGTGTCCTCGATCATGTTGATAGTTGATACTATGATGGCGCTGTACTCATAGTAGAGAGGCAATCTGTGGAAAGTCGCTTATTTAAGGCCATTGCCCTTTTTTCAAAATTTGAAATTTGAAATTGAATTTGAGGTTTATCAATCATGTAAACATAAACAGAACATAGATTTCAAAACTGCTGATGTGTGTACCTATAGATTACTCTAAAGATAAATTCCC